>NC_063196.1:23852604-23930104 GCF_017589495.1 Alosa alosa
GCAGCACTCGTTTGTCCCCCTACCCCCTTGTTGCCTAGTGACTAGCAGCACTCGTTTGTCCCCCTACCCACTTGTGAGGACTTGTTGGTGTGAGAACTTGTTTTCTTGGGTTCTACCTGTCAGTGAGCGGTGTGGACTGGTTCCGTTTAGCTGATGACCGTTTAGACAGATGCAGCCTCTTTACAGAAAGAAATCATGTGGACAGGAGTGTTATCTTTGTCTGAATTCGTACTTTAGTGCGCTGTGTGCAGTAAGTGTAGTAGGATAGGCAAAATCTGGTCATGGGGCAGATATTTAGCATTATTATAATCATCGGTATCGGTCATTTTTTCCACAGATAAGCCGATATTGAAATGGATAAAGAATGAAACGCGCTACTTTGTCTGTAAAGCGTCTCTTACTCCCTGCATTTGCTACTCTGTGGTCGAGAGCATTGTCCCACCCACTACACTGTCTGATTTGTTAGTTAGCACGAATGCAGCCAATCAGGTTCAAAGACTGAATATACGTAACGTTTAGGCTTCTGTTGAGGCAGAATGTAGACTGGGCTTCAGGGGTAGGCTACGGAGCTATTATTCGAAGGTAAGGTACCTTACATTGCTGAAGTTGCAATGAATCACAATCCTCTACACTGAAGTGGCAAAAACACCACTTTGTAAGCTATTTTCTCTTTGATCCGGATCAATTAGCACCCACTTCCTCCATTTAGCTAATTCCCGATTGATGCACGTTAGTAATATGCTGTTTACTAGTTAGCCTACAAACTCGGGTGCTGCGGTTCGGGGAGTTCCTTGCCTCCACCTCGTCCATTAATTGTGAATAACGGGACACCTCGGCGGACATTATCCCTTACATAGTAACAAGTCCCAAATTATACGATAGCGAACGTCAAAAAGTCTAGTTGCTCCTTTTTGAAACGGACTGTCAGAAAAGACTACAGGCACCCAGGGCCAGCCGTAATGAATCCAACTTGGACTAAATCTCGTCCTGAGCTGGCAATTAACGTGCCTTTTAGGCTCACAAAAGTGTAGCTTATAGCCTACATATGGACACAAATTGCATGCTTAAATAGCCTAAGAACTATTTTAAAACTGTTTTGTTAAACGATTCAACCTTAACACTTGCCATCACGCATGCACCTTCCTCTCCCTCTCCCTCTCTCGTGCACTCACACACACGATGGCAAAGCATCCTCTTTGTGACCGGTCCCTTAACAAGCACATAGCCCATTGTGTAGGCCTGGTCTTTGAAAATAATTGCTATCACTCAGCTTTTGGATTAACATGATACACAGGATTTACACTTGTGATGCAAGTTGTTCGACAATTGTGTAACAAAAGAAAAAAGAAAACTTTGCATTATTAAATGCTTTTGAATGAAATTTTTGCTGCATATTGCCTTTACTATTTACCCCCCTTTTTGACAACTGACATATCGGTTTTACATATCGGTTATCAGCCTCCTGTTTTGGTAATAATTGATATCGGTTTCGGCCCTGAAAAAAACATATCGGTCGATCCCTAATGCAGATAGGAAGATCTACATACCATAAACATAAACAATGTAGGAGATTATGTTGTCAGGTGGATATCTTGCATAACAATGTGGTCTTATTGGCATAGTGTGTGTGTGTGTGTGTGTGTGTCCTAGAGAGAGACTGATTCACTGACTACTGATTCACTGACAGGCATACCTGTCAACATTTAGCTTTTCAAAAAACGGGAGATTTTTTTTCAGGGGGTGTCAGTGTTTATACTGGATCTGTGTTTGCATATTTAATACGTTTCATACACGTGTTTCAACACTGCATTTCGGTCGTTGCTTTTACCTTTTACCTTACCATTAGGCTACCTTACACATGCCAGTTATGTATCCACCAGCTGCCTGCCTGCAGCCTACTTCCAAAACTCCAAAGCTGCTTGCTGTCAGATTTGGTTCCGAGGGCACAAGTTCAGTGTATCAACACTCAATAACAGTTTATGTGATGTGTTAATCAATTAAATTCCCAACAATTTCACAACAGCTAGTTTTGGAGTAGGCCATTCAACTAGCCCGCTTGCTACGACGACTCAGGCTGCGCAGTCGCACCCGCTTCCTTATTTGGGTTTTGGGTTGCCAGGTTTTAGCCTATGACAAAACGGTTGAAATTGAAACTAAGTGATCGTGATGTGTAGGGTGTATTTCATACACAATCTGGCAACCTGAATGGATCAATGATTTTAAAATGAAGTTTGATTGCCATGCAAATTACGGGAGTTTTCTGGGAGAAATGACAAAACGGGAGGGTGCTGGGAGATGACCTTGAAATACGGGAGAAACCCGGGAAAAACGGGAGTGTTGACAGGTATGGTGACAGGTTCGCTAGCTCTGTGTGTTATGAGTCCCATAGAACAACACTGCCATCTACTGGATTAGAAAGTCTGTCAGCAGGCGAATTAGAGGTAGGCTATTTGTGGATCTGGGTGGCTCGTCTGCTGCAAAGATTGTCTCAAAAACACGTGTGCTGATCCACAAATGCAAAAACGAAGACTACCTGTTCTGGTGATCCAAATGCAAAATTAGATTTCACAAAGGCAATTTTCAGTTTTACAAATGCCATTTAATTTACAACTACAAATCTGCAATTGTAAAAACCAATTTACAAGTTACAAATATGATTTTTTTACACGTGGATTTGTGCGACTTTCATGCGAAGAACGTCTCAAAACACGCAACTTTGGAAAGCGAAGAATGCGTGTGCTGGTGATCCACAAATGCAGAATCACATTTCACAAATGAAATTTTTGGTTTTACAAATGGCATTTTATTTACAAATGCACATCTATATTTGTAAAAATCAATATATGAGTTTCAAATATGATTTTTGTTATTTGTAGATATCAAAACACACATGCAAATCAAGAAATATTTGTGGATCCCCCTCTGCGCATATACAAATATTATTGAGACAAATTTAGCTCCATAACTGACTGACTGTCAATGAACTACAGTGCCCAAGTTGAGTCCCCAATTGATATGCTTTTGTTGCGCGTGTGTATGTGTGCTTGGTTTATTGGTGTGTGCATGAGAGAAAAACCTGCAGTTCTTTTGTTTAAAGTACCACCCCTCTGCTGTGTGTGTATGTGCGTGTGTGTGTTCAGGTGAACTTCCTGAAGGAGTTCTGCGCGTTCTCTCAGACGCTGCAGCCTCAGAACAGAGACGCCTTCTTCAAGACGCTCTCAAACATGGGCATCCTCCCCGCACTGGAGGTCATACTGGTGAGGCACGCCCCTCCCTCTCCCTTCCTCCTTTCTTCTCTTCTTCTTCCTCCTCCCTCTCTCTCTTCCTTTCTCCCTCTCTCTCCTTCCTCTCTCTTCCTATTTCCTCTCTCTCTTCCTCCCCTCTCTCCCCTCCCCCTCCCTCTCCCTCCCTCCCCTTCCTCTCCCTCCCCCCTCCCCTCCCCTCCCCTTCCCTCCCTTCCCATTCTCTCCCCTCTCCTCTCTGTCTCTCTGTGCACATGCTTTTTCTCTTGTGCAAGTGAATGCGTTCTCTCTCACTCTTCCTCTCTCTCTCTCTCCATTTCCTCTCCCTTCTTCTCTTTGTCTCATTTCTGCTTCACTGTCTAGTCACTGCTCACTCTGTCCTCTGCTCATCTCTCTTGATAAACACTTGAAATGCTTCTCAGGTGTGGAATAGGACTGCTTTGAAGTGTTGTCATCAAATTTCCTAAACACGAAGCAAGGGCACTGAAAATGTCAAATTTACCCTTTGTTCCATTATGATAAACCTTGAAGTGTGTGTGTGTGTGTGTGTGTGTGTCGGTCGTAGGGTATGGATGACGCACAAGTAAGGGGAGCAGCGACGGATATCTTCTCGTACCTTGTGGAGTACAACCCCTCGATGGTACGAGAGTTTGTGATGCAGGAGTGCCAACAGAATGATGACGTGAGTGACATGAGTCAACACACACACACACACACGGGCAAGCCTGTAAATGTGCTACACCCTTACAGACATACACACACTAGCATTGTTTAAGATGTTTCACCTTTATGCCAGTTGTACTGCATGATGTATGTGTATAGACCCTTTCAACAATAAAAACAAAAACAATGCTTGAACGTTCCATTTGGTTCCCAATCTACTTCCTCTGCATTAAGATAACATATGGAATGTTAAAACGGAAGCCTTGTGGGGCCAACTATGATGCTGATAATGGAACTCTCTTGAAAGGGTCTAGTCAAGTCAGTTTTATTTGTATAGCGCATTTAACGTGCACAGAGTGCAACCCAAAGCGCTCCACATATAAGACATTGTCATTGACACATAGACTAACAAAGACAATAGCGGACGGAGCGGCGTAGTCGCCAGCGTACCTGTGACACCAAGACATAGAACTACATTTAAGAAATAACAAACGCAAAAGATAATGGACGGAGCGGCGTAGTCGCCAGTGTACCCGTGACACCAAGACATACAAGACAGACAACAAACAAATTAATAAATAAAATAAATAAAAAATAAAAATAGAATTAGCCCAATTTCCAACCGGGTGAAAATGTCCAAGGGCAATGATGACTCAAGGTGGAAACTGGCGCACAGCTGTGTCTCCACAACCGATGCAACGCCAACAAAGTTCTTTACACTCACTGGCAGTCTGAAGATAACGTGAACGTTAGGGCCTTGTTAGTCTAGAGATCACTGGAAGCATACCAGTCCGAAAGTCGTGGGCATCATGTAGATCAGCAACTCGGTGGAGCGCTCAAGAATCTTTGCTTATAACAGCGACAGTTTGTTGGTCCGTAATGCAGAGTTCTTCAACGTTAATGTTAACCCTAGTCTGCTCGATCCAGACTCCAGGCAGTTGGCATGGCAGCTCACAGGTCAGAAACAGCTCGGCGGCCTTGGCAGATCTTTCGCAGAGTAGCTCCAGCTGCTGTCCCGAGAAATCCCCTCGACCAGACCGCTGGTGCAGCACCGCTCACAGATGGATGGGAAGGATGTTAGAGGCCCAGGGCAAAAGCTAGCCATAGCAAGCTCCCAATGGACAGACGTTAACAACATCAGCTGACTTGAAAGCAGTAAAAAGGACTAAGAGAATAACACGAAAACTATCAAAAATAACGTAAATAAAGAGAGAAAACATTTAACTACACAAATCAATACAAAAAATAAACATGACATTATGTCTATATATATATTGTATATCCATACTCTGTTTGACAAAGACTAACATTGAATTGTGAGATCGGTCTCTGGTTTATCAGGGCACGCTCATACTCCACTGACCTCATCTCAGGTTAGAATCAGCTCAAATCGGCTCTTTTTGCCCAATTGGAACCAAGTTCATTATGTGTGTGTGAACATAACTGGGCCAATTATGTTCACACACACACAAGCAATTTGAATTCAGCTGTTGGTATCACTCTAGCAACACAATATATAGATAATGTAGATATTATATCCATCATCTGATGTAAATATGTATGATTTAAAGACACAGACAAGTACAGGCAAAACCCTGGAAACACACAGCGGGCATGAAGAGCAGGGTTGTGGAATGTTGTGGGCATGAAGAGCAGGGTTGTGGACATGAAGAGCAGGGTTGTGGACATGAAATGTCATGTGGTGCCATGAAAAAAGTTAGGCAACAGCCAATACCAATCCCTCAGTGACAAATACACTTGAGCTGTCTGCCAGCATTCACACACCAGTCTCTTCCTCTATTCCCCCCCTCTCTCTCCCTGTTTCCTCTGTAGGATATCTTGCTGATCAACTTGATCATTGAGCACATGATCTGTGACACAGACCCAGAGTTGGGGGGTGCAGTGCAGCTTATGGGGCTACTCAGGACGCTGGTAGACCCTGAGAACATGATGGCTACTGCAAATGTGAGAGAACACACACACACACACACACACACACACTGTCTGTCTCTCTCTCTCACACACACACGTTTACACTCACATTCACACACACACCATGCAACATAGATATCATTGTGTAACTCAAGTCGCTGCGCACCCAGCAAACATGACACACACACCAAACACACCACACACACACACACACACACACACACACACACACACACACACACACACTCCCACTCCCACTCCCACTCACTCGCTCGTTTACACTCACTATTGTATTGATGGATTCATTTAGTGAGTAATGCTTTGCATCAAATTAACCATTGTTGCCTTATCACTTGTGTGAAAAATATTCCTCTTAACATTTGTCTTTTCACTTCTCATTTTCTCTCTCTCTCTCTCTCCCTCTATCTCTGATCCTCTCTCCCTCTCTCTCCCTCCATCTCTGATCCTCTGTGATCCTCTCTCTTCCTCTCTCTCTCTCTCTCTCCCTCTATCTCTGATCCTCTCTCTCCCTCTCTCTCCATCTCTGATCCTCTGTGATCCTCTCTCTTCCTCTCTCTCTCTCTCTCTCTCTCCATCTCTGATCCTCTCTGACTCCATCCATCCATCTCTCCGCCTCTGTTCTCTTCACTCATTGGTCTCAACAGAAGACGGAGAAGACGGAGTTTCTGAGCTTCTTCTATAAGCACTGCATGCACGTGCTCTCCGCCCCCCTACTGGCCAATACCACTGAAGACAAACCCAGCAAAGGTGAGTGAGTGTGTGAGTGAGTGTGTGTGTGCTACACAATGTGCTTATGAACATATATCAGGGGTGTGATTCCTTTTTTAAACGGAATTCTGTTTTTTTTTTTTTGACTTGAAAATGAGCCACACAATACGTATAGATCCGATGATAGGGGGGTTCTGTCGGTCAGAGGTAGGCTATATTTCTGTATAACACAGGCCATTGTTATAACAGGCCGCTGACAATGACGATGGGTTTTGTCATTTCGCGTTTGTCCAGCCGTTCACCTCCGTGAACCTTGCGCCCCTTGTCTAAAACATATTTCAAGACGCCATCTCATCATGAGAAAATGTAACGTTATGGTGACGGTGCTAAGATATCAAAGCTTTGGCATACTTAGTAAACGTCTTGCACATAATATTGAGCTGAATATTTAGTGGAAATAGCCTACTGTATTTTAA
Source organism: Alosa alosa (assembly GCF_017589495.1). Lineage (NCBI taxonomy): Eukaryota > Metazoa > Chordata > Actinopteri > Clupeiformes > Clupeidae > Alosa > Alosa alosa. The sequence goes on from NC_063196.1 coordinate 23,859,647, forward strand.
AGCCAATTTAAAGGCGCAGTCTGCATTTTAACCCTAGCTCTCCATTTAGTGTGTGCGCTTGTAAAACTAGTGTTGTAGCCGGTTAGCCTACACAATCCTGGTGCAGTAGCTTAAAACAGAGCCTACCATTTATTTTAGGAGAGGTGTTACTTTGGGATTAGAGGAATCGATGTAATTTGATTCTCTTTGGAACTGAAATATCAACAACCTTCAAGTTGCAACCTCTTCAATCAGCATCAATATCAGTAGGCCTATCTCATGATTCACTATTTTGTACGTAGGCCCAGAGGACTGTTAGGGGGCAGGCTATATATTATCATCAAGTAGGCCTATAGTAAATAATTTACTCAATGTTGGTTTAAGTTATAAACAAAACATGTTATAAATGGAAAAAATCCATGGTTCTGTGTCACTGTTGGCAAAATGATCGTGATGTCCTATATATTTCAGACATATTTGGTTTAGTCTTGTGTAGGCCTAGGCTACTTTGTTCTATTATAAATTAGTTTTCTTTAGGCCTTATAGGCTGTATTGTAATATGCTATAATGTTTGAAATATATGTATATCAATGTATCAATACTTCCCGTAAAAGTCATCAGATGTCATCATTTAAAGGGTTATTTTTCAAAATGTTCTTCCAGGGGGGCATGCCCCCGGACCCCCCTAGTATTGGCCCCAAATATATTTTCTTTAAGGCCGTTTATCTACTGCCACCCTTGCATATGATTTGCCCCATGAATTTTATGAAGTGTAGGTGATGTAAATATATACGGTAGCCAACACTAGTACACTAAAGTACTCAAACCGTATATTTTCCTTTTTTTTTTACCTTTGCCAATCACACCTCTGATATATGAACATTATTGTTCCTTAGTAGTCAAACGTAGATAGCCTGGTTAAAACCAGACTCAATCAATTAGTGAAGACAACTCACGATTGGGATGCATCTCCAACGCTAGCATGGTGATGGGCTTTGCGTTAACTTTGAAGTCATCGGTCCAGCCTCACCAAACACATTGATCAGGGATTCCTAACGCTACTTCCTATTTCACCTAAACTTTCCAAACTGAAAATAAACAGCTTCAGCAGTCAGCAAGCAATCTACTGTATGTAGGCCTACCTGCTGTAAATAAATGTACACTTTCTGCCGACTGCAATTTTTGATGTTTGCAGCCGTTCCTGCTACCGTTGACCACAGCCACTTTAGATTTCAAAACTATAGTGTCATCCCCTCTCATCGCTGATTGACGGGTCTTTTTCAGACCTGATGAAAACGGTTGTGAATTATGGTGTTCCAGACTAGTATCTCCCTGAAAGGAGATCTAGGAGAGCGTAGCCAAGCTAAAACATAGATGCATTGGTTTCCCTTCCTCTTGTCTCTATCCTTCCCTTCCCCTCTCTCTATCCTTCCCTTCCTCTTGTCTCTATCCTTCCCTTCCTCTTGTCTCTATCCTTCCCTTCCCCTCTCTCTATCCTTCCCTTCCTCTTGTCTCTATCCTTCCCTTCCTCTTGTCTCTATCCTTCCCTTCCTCTTGTCTCTATCCTTCCCTTCCCCTCTCTCTATCCTTCCCTTCCCCTCTCTCTATCCTTCCCTTCCTCTTGTCTCTATCCTTCCCTTCCTCTTGTCTCTATCCTTCCCTTCCCCTCTCTCTATCCTTCCCTTCCTCTTGTCTCTATCCTTCCCTTCCTCTTGTCTCTATCCTTCCCTTCCTCTTGTCTCTATCCTTCCCTTCCTCTTGTCTCTATCCTTCCCTTCCTCTTGTCTCTATCCTTCCCTTCCCCTCTCTCTATCCTTCCCTTCCTCTTGTCTCTATCCTTCCCTTCCTCTTGTCTCTATCCTTCCCTTCCTCTTGTCTCTATCCTTCCCTTCCTCTTGTCTCTATCCTTCCCTTCCTCTTGTCTCTATCCTTCCCTTCCTCTTGTCTCTATCCTTCCCTTCCCCTCTCTCTATCCTTCCCTTCCTCTTGTCTCTATCCTTCCCTTCCTCTTGTCTCTATCCTTCCCTTCCTCTTGTCTCTATCCTTCCCTTCCTCTTGTCTCTATCCTTCCCTTCCCCTCTCTCTATCCTTCCCTTCCTCTTGTCTCTATCCTTCCCTTCCTCTTGTCTCTATCCTTCCCTTCCTCTTGTCTCTATCCTTCCCTTCCTCTTGTCTCTATCCTTCCCTTCCTCTTGTCTCTATCCTTCCCTTCCTCTTGTCTCTATCCTTCCCTTCCTCTTGTCTCTATCCTTCCCTTCCTCTTGTCTCTATCCTTCCCTTCCTCTTGTCTCTATCCTTCCCTTCCTCTTGTCTTCCTCTTGTCCTGCCCTCTCATCTTCCTTATCTCCCTCCCTTTCTCTTCCTCTTTCTCTCTCTCCTCTCTGCCCCCCTCTTTCTCCCTCCTCCCTCCCTCCTCAGGTGCGTTAAGGTTTGTCGTAAGATCATCGGGCTTAAGGATGAGTTCTATAATCGCTACATCATGAGGAACTTCCTGTTTGAGCCTGTCGTCAAGGCCTTTCTCAACAACGCACACGCTACAACCTCATGAACTCCGCCATCATTGAGATGTTTGAGTATGTCCGGGTGGTGAGTATTGACACTAAGACACACACACACACAGAGAGCTTGATCATTACACACAACACACATACACACTCACACACATCAAGAACTACATAGAGAAGGCCATCTTGCACCAACATACAGACATGTGACTCACACTTATATACACACACACACACACACACACACACACACACAGAGAGCTTGATCATTACACACAACACACATACACACTCACACACATCAAGAACTACATAGAAGGCCATCTTGCACCAACATACAGACATGTGACTCACACTTATACACACACACACACACACATGCACACACACACACAAAACACACGCGCACACACACGCGCACACACACACACACACAGAGAGCTTGATCATTACACACAACACACATACACACTCACACACATCAAGAACTACATAGAGAAGGCCATCTTGCACCAACATACAGACATGTGACTCACACTTATACACACACACACACACACAGATTGAACCTGGGTATCACTAGAAAGGAGACAAGAGGGGTGAAAAGGAGAATGTGTACTTAGTTAAGAGTGATTAAGTGTTATGTTCTTATCATCTTATATATCTTATCCCCCTCTGCCCTTCCACTATCCCTCTCTCTCCCCTCCTATCTCTTTCCCTCCCTCTTAATCTTCCCCCCTCTCTATCCTTCCCTTCCTCTTGTCTCTATCCTTCCCTTCCCCTCTCTCTATCCTTCCCTTCCTCTTGTCTTCCTCTTGTCCTGCCCTCTCATCTTCCTTATCTCCCTCCCTTTCTCTTCCTCTTTCTCTCTCTCCTCTCTGCCCCCCCTCTTTCTCCCTCCCTCCCTCCCTCCTCAGGTGCGTTAAGGTTTATGCGTAAGATCATCGGGCTTAAGGATGAGTTCTATAATCGCTACATCATGAGGAACTTCCTGTTTGAGCCTGTCGTCAAGGCCTTTCTCAACAACGGCACACGCTACAACCTCATGAACTCCGCCATCATTGAGATGTTTGAGTATGTCCGGGTGGTGAGTATTGACACTAAGACACACACACACACACACACACACACACACACACACACACACACTCAGATTAAGTCATTATTGTTTGTGTATCTCCACACACAAACACACAAACTCCATCATCATCAGGAGGATCGAGTATGTTTAAGCAGTTTTCATACACACACACACACACTGTCAAAATCCCACAACATCCCCATGAACTCTGCTGTGTGCGCATACATTTATTCACACACAATGTTATTGGGAATTGGCACCTTTTAAGAAAGCATCTGAATTTGGTCACCGTCCAATCAGATTCCCAGTACTGACAAGGCTCTCCTCTCAAAGGGTCATTCCCAAAGTCCCAGGTGGTTTGTCATTGCACACTACTGAGCAGTTGAGCCACGGTAGTGTAACATTTGGTAGGCAAATCATATACAAATGTGCCCTCAGCTGGACTCACTCTTTGACGTGATGTTGTAAAAAGCCTCTGAATTTGACTGGACATTGTCAGTGTGGTCTTGGAAGTGCACTCACACCTGGACACACTCTTAACTGTACTGGACTGCCTACAGAGACCGTTCTTTATAGACCCTTTCAACAAGGTAAACAAAAACAATGCTTGAACGTTCTATTTGGGTCCCAATCTACTTCCTCTGCATTAAGATAACATATGGAATGTTAAAACAGAAGCCTTGTGGGGCCAACTATGTAAGGGATAATGTATAGAACGCCGGTCATTATGGGGAAAATAAGTCCCGACAGGGCGAATCGGTCTTGTTTCGCCTCGAAGGGACTTATTTTCCCATAATGACCGGCGTTCTATACATTATCCCGCTTATTATACGGCTACTTGCCAAAACGAAAAAATAAACTCCATGATATGTCTCTTTACACTTATTTGTTACCGTTTAAATGGAAGTGGCTTTTGCTGAGAAACAAATAGTTAAACACACGCTGAACTTGAATCAAACATTCTTTAGAACACAGCTGATCGACCGTCTGCTTTCACTTTGAATGAAGTTCCAAGCACAAACTCCGTTGCCATTGACAGCGGTCATTCTTGTTTTCAGAGGTCCTTTCCCAAGGAATAATGACCGCTAGAACTTTCGGAAATCCCATTCAAGGCAATGGAGCATTCTACTTGCATTGTGAAGAGCCGTATAATAAGATGCTGATAATGGAACTCTCTTGAAAGGGTCTATATAGTGTACTCACGGGAAGGGCAGCTAGCAGTCGAGAGGCGAGATGCACCTTTAAACTTAAGCTGTACCTGAAGCTCTTACCGAATCCTTGCAGAAGTATATCAAAGGTGCCATTCTTGTAAACAAAGGTGTGCATATGTTTACTCCTTGCTGAAGTATAGCAAATGCACCATTCTTGATTGCAGATGTTTACTCCATTTCAAAGAAAACACGTCCATGTTTTTTTTTTATTTTTGTAATACTGATGCCATCAGCCCCAGTCACTGATTCAGTCCTCATATAAAGGCCGCCTCATGCTGGAGAACGCGGCTAAGATTCCGTTCCCCTGTTTGTGGACGCTGACACGCCTCCCCCGCTCTCACCTTGTTTACCTTCACCTGTTGTTGGGGATTTGGCTTTTCCACCTGTTGTAACCTGGATTTCCTCTTTCTACCTCCATCCCTCCCTCCTTTGCCTTCTGCTTGCTTTCATCTTTCTCTCTCTTACTCTCTGATTCTATCTCTCTATCCACCTCTCTCTCTCTCTCTCTCTCTCTCATATTTTACCCCCCCCATCTCCCTCCTTTCCTCCACCTCTTGTCTCTCTCTGATTCTCTCACTCTGTCCACCTCTCTCCCCCCTCTCTTTCACTCAATCCACTCTCTCTCTCTCTCTCTCTCTCTCTCTCTCTCTCTCTCTCTCCTCCTCTCCAACTCTCCTCCCCATCCCACACTAGGAGGATGTGAAGTCTTTAACAGCTCATATCATTGAGAGCTACTGGAAGGCCTTGGAAGATGTGGACTATGTGCAGACCTTCAAGGGCCTCAAGCTGCGCTATGAGCAGCAGAGAGAAAGGCAAGACAATCCCAAACTCGACAGGTACGGGGCAGACACATTAACTCTTTCACTCACACACACACACACACACACACACACACACACACACACACACACACACACACACACACACACACACACACACACAGGCATGCATAATTGTATATTTTATGACACACACACATTATGCACAGTGCTTCCCCTGCAGTTACTTAGTAAGAAGGGGCTATTGTTTTGTAACACAAACTTTAAGTGGTGTTGCCTGTTGAATCCATTTGTAACTACCAAACGTCATCCCAGCTCACTCAAGACAATGTTGTTGTGGTCTCTTTTGTTTCGTGTGTGTGTGTGTGTGTGTGTGTGTGTGTGTGTGTGTGTGTGTGTGATCATGTGTGCTCTGTGTTGCTCGTCCCAGCATGCGCTCGATCCTGCGCAACCACCGTTTCCGCCGGGACGCGCGGACGCTGGAGGACGAGGAGGAGATGTGGTTCAACACGGACGAGGACGAGCTGGAGGACGGGGAGGCCGTGGTGCCGCCCTCCGACAAGAGCAAGAGCGGCGAGCAGGACCTCATGGAGCCCATCAGCAAGTTCATGGAGAGAAAGAAACGTACGTCTCTCTCTCTCTCAATTTAATTTCAGTTTTCAGTTGAATTCAATGAGCTTTATTGGCATGACTGTAAGTGTTGCCAGTAATTTTGTGTGTAGCAATATAGGCTCTGTATGGAGAGTACACTATGCAGGTTTAGGGTATTATTGGCCACTGTAGAGCTCCCTATAGAGTCGTTATTTATTTTTTATATATATATATATATATATATATATATATATATATATATATATATATATATATATATATATATATATATATATTTTTTTTTTATATTCCACTGCTTGGTTGAATTTCCCATTGCCCTACGTAATTTAGAACGACCATTAACCGTATGTTATTTGCACACCTATGAAGTAGATCCATTTTTTTGGCCGGATCACACTTGTATATTAATTCGCCGAACTCGTTGTGAAGTTTAAATGAGCCGTCACGTTGCATCCGAGCTGTAAAATGTAGATGTTAAGAACATGCCAACATTGTAGCATATGACGGAGGTGGCTTTTTGCTAGATGGATGACAGCAGGCTAAGTAAAATAGCGATGTTTCAAAGCTAAAGTTCATTAGAATCTTGGGATACGCCAGCTTGACAACGGGAGAGATAGAACTAATGACTGGCCTTTGGCCGTAGCAACCATCCATTTAGAACTAGTAACGACAGTTTGTCCTGCAAGTTGAGAAATTAGTTGATATGTGTCGGAAGAAATTAGTTCTACAAACAAGACAGTTTTAGCGATCAAAACGTTTAAATTGTAACAGGAAATGAACACAACGCAAGTGGCAACAGTGGAATAAGCGGGATAATGGACTCCACGGTGGTCTGTTCACAGAAGTTAATGCACTTACGAGGTTTCCACTTCGCGTCGGGGCCGTTTTACAACCTCGACTGTGCATTCATTTCTGTGAACAGACCACCGTGTTGTCCATTATCCCTTACTTATTTTACTCTGCTGTTGTAGTACTAAAGGTTGTACTAAACCTCTCGTGACTTATCCCTTCTGTACACAATGAAAATGCTTTTGTTGAAGTGAAGGATTAACAACAGGCAAAAACTCTCTCCAAATAGCTATATCTATTGACAAGGTCACGATTCTCCCGAGATTTGTCAGGCCTCTGTTCTTGAAGCGACTCGCTACGTCTATGCTGTATAGCTATGCTAGGTGAACGATTCGCCTATTACAAGTTCGTTTACCATCAAATTGGCTTCGTAAAGGTGAAAATCTTGCATACTGTAACTTTTAATATGGTGTATGTTTTTATGGAGTGAGCATATGAGAAAGGAAAGACATAATATGAACATCCACACCCCTCTTTTTCCTCTTTTTTATCCTCCCTTCTTCCCTACCTCTCTCTCTCCCTCTTTTATTCTCTATCTCACTTCTTATTTTCTCTCTATCTCTCCATATCTCTCTCTCTCCCTCTCTTATTCTCAAACTCACTTCTTATTTTCTCTCTCTCTCTCTCCCTCTCTTATTCTCTATCTCACTTCTTATTTTCTCTCTATCTCTCTCCATCTCTCTCTCTCCCTCTCTTATTCTCAAACTCACTTCTTATTTTCTCTCTCTCTCTCTCCCTCTCTTATTCTCTATCTCACTTCTTATTTTCTCTCTATCTCTCTCTCCAGTTAAAGAGCCAGAGGATAAGGAGGTGTTGCCCAAGTCCAGTCTCTCGGGGAGGCAGAGCCCCAGCTTTAAGCTGTCCTTCTCCAGCTCGCCCAAAGCCTCCAGCCTCTCCTCTTCCTCGCCCTCCACCTCGCCTTCCTCATCACCCTCCTCCCACCCCGGCTCGCCGGGATCGCCAGGGTCGCCGGGGGCAACCGCCCGCAGCTCCTCGCCCGCCTCCACCACCACAGTCACCACCAAGGTACGTGAACTTTGACCCTTATTAGACTTGGCTAACATGTTTACTGAGAGACGGGGAGCTCAATATGGTTTGTCTAGACCAGTGGATTTCAAAGTTTTCACAATGAGTGCCACCTCAGTAAACAAGTACAAGTACCACCAGTATGACTGGTGTTAAAATACAGTAGCAGAGGCCAATTGAACTACATATTTTACATTGAACATACTGTTAAAATACAAAGCTAAGGCCAATTGAACTACATATTTTACATTGAACATACTGTTAAAATACAGTAGCAAACTTTACAGTTAGGCTTAAGAGTTTACAATTTGCCGGTCATTTGAATTAGGGCCGAAATGCCAGGTCAGTAAACAAGTCTCATCTCCTCTCTCTATCTGTGTGTGTGTGTGTGTGTGTGTGTGTGTCTGTCTGTCTGCATACCCAAAACACACTTTCAGGGCACCCTGGTTGGGTTGGTGGACTATCCAGACGATGACGAGGATGAGGAGGACGACGAAGACGACTCCGACGGCAAGGAGGAGAGTCCGCCCCTGTCCAAGAAGACCAAGCTGGGCTAGTAGAGTGCCACACCTGCCACCTGCGCCCTGTCCCTCCCTGCCAATTTCCCGATCCCCCTCCACGCTCTCCTCGTCGTCATGGCAACACGCCCCTCCCCCCCACACCCCTTCCTCCTTCCCTGCAGGGGGATGGTTGCCTGCCGATGGACTATTTTGTTGAACTTTGTAGAACTTAAAAAAAAATAAACAAAAAAAAACAAAACAAAAAAAACAAAATGAGAATGAATGAAGAATGCAAGGTCCCCTCGATGGGAGGATCTGAAAGAAACAAACAGGGGACAAAAAAAAGATGGAAAAAAAAACTAGAAGACATGAAAAGGAAAAGTCTCCTCATGGACGTTGCATGAGGAACCTCCTTGTTCAAGTGCCAATTGGAGACGTGAGTGAAGAACTGACGTGGACGAACGCCGGAGAGAAAGGAGAGAGAGAAAGAGAGAGAGAAAGAAAGAGAGAGAGAGAGAGAGATAGATAAAGACTGTTGCTGTGGTTGGATAAGAGATTTTTAAAATGATTTAATGACTTAAAACCAACAAAGCTAAGTACTCTTGGGGGAGAAAACAAGACACATGCGAGCGCACACACACACACGCACATGCAAACACACTTTCACATACATACACCCAGGCATGCAATTCAGTGTGCACGCACACACACACACACACACACACACACACACACACATATACAGACACACACACATACTCTGACGCAGAGACTGGTGCCCCATCTGTTGTGCCGGGCTCGGACCAGTATCACACACACTGCCCCCCGTCTCAGGGAAGGAGAACGCAGTGACCCGAAACGGGCCAGCCAATCCAGAACCACAACCACCACTCCCTTTCAATGGCTCCTCTGTTTCTTTCTCGCTTTCCTCTACTCCCCCTCTTTTCTCCTTTTTCTTTCATCTCTTCTGTTTTCGTTTTTATGATCCTTTTTTTTTTTTTTTTTTTTTTAACCTTTAGTTTTTAAGACCAGACGGGAGACTGGAAAACACAGAAAAAACTTGTCTTGGTTGTCGTCGCTTGTTGATGATGTCATCTTCGTCATTGTGGCTCTCTATCTCTCTCTTTGTTTGCCCCTTAGTGGGAAGTTCTTCTTTTGTTCAATGCCAGCAGTGTCTGTTTCTCATTCTCTCTCTCTCTCTCTCTCTCTCTCTCTCTCTCTCTCTCTTTCTCTCCCTCCTTTTTTTAAATCAGCATAATGAGGCCTGCCTTTTGGAGTTCAGGTTGTTTTCAGTCGCACTTGGTCTGGTTTTAAAAAAACCTCCCTACAAGGAGACTGAGAGAGTGAGAGGGAGAGAGAGAGAGAGTTAAACCCTCTACTCTTTTTTTGCCCTTTGAAACTGCAGAATTGTTTTTGTTTTTGTTTTGAAAATTTGTAACCCTCCCCCCCTCCGTTTTGATTAAAGATTGAGTGGAATTCTAGATGTGATCGATTTATTGTCATATCTTATGTTGTTTTCCCCTCTCTCTCTCTCTTTTTTTTTTTACATGAGTGTAAAAGTTAGTTGTGCGGTATATTTGGGACCATTAAAAAGATCTTTTGCTGTAACTTTGTCTTTGTGCAGTCTTCCAAGAGTCCTTTACCTGACATTGTTGTAGTATTGTGTTCTTTTAAAGTATGCAAAGTATCCATGAGAGTCTTCAAAGAATACTATTTGATTGAGAACCAGAACTCTGTGATTGTGAGAGCTGGCATTCTGTTCCATAACTGCTTGAACATCACCAAACCTGATGTAATACAGCATACATCCACAGGAACTCTTGACAAGCTGAGCTGGTGTAGTATAGGGTCTGTCCACTAGAGGGAGTACTACAGGGTTCCTACGCGGTATGAAAAACCTGGAAAAGTATGGAATTTGATTTTAGTAATTTCCAGGTCTGGAAAAAAGAAAAAAGGGTATAGAGAAATATCTGTAATTCCAGACTATTGCAGCTACAGTACTAATCACTACTCAGGTCATAATGAACCATTACTGTTGTGTAGCTTAACTGTCAACTATCATTTCTTTAAATTATAGACATTGACTTTGCACTTTCCCCATTGCTGAAATTAGGGCTCTCAGTCAATGAGCACCGTGTCTCATGCATTAACTAAAGCTGTTGTGTGGCAGATGGGAGCGTTTGACTGATGATCGTACTTAGGAGGATCTTTGTCGTAGAATTAAATAAAAAAATAAAGAAATGGCTTTAGGTAGACTTCAGACTTTTTCCATAATTTAAATTTTGGGTCTTTATTTTTGTTGTATCTTTGAGGACAAAATAACACTCTGATACCCATGCAGAAAATGATGACCATGACGGCCCACCACGAGGTCTCATTCCAATAAATCCGACCCACTACCTAATATGAGTTTGACACCCCTGGTCTATGAGCTCTGCTCGGTGAAAACAAAACCTTGTGGTTGTATTTATTCATTGAAAACTGTGATGCGCCAGATAGAATGGCAAAAGTGTTACAGTCTGAAGTTGATGACAACTGGATTGAGCGAGTGCCTGCACAAATTGCCAGCTGGCTCATACAGTAGAAAAATTACCTGACTAAATGGACGAATTTTTTTAAATTCATTTCAGTTGTCCATACGTTTTTTTTTCACTGAGTTATCCCAAACCAGAAGTGGCCGCAATTTCAAGATTATGAGTAGAAAAATCTGGAAGTTTGGAAATTTGAGTTTGGAAAAAGTATGGAATTTTGAAATGGAAAATGTGTAGGAACCCTGGTACTAGTGGTAACGGGAAGTACACTGCCTGGTCAAAATAAAGGTCATCACCTGGATTTAACTAAGCAAAAAGGTAAGAGCCTCCCTGTGGGGGGCAGTGCTATGATCTGGTTGCTGCAGTTGGTCAGGTCTAGGTTCAGCAAAGTTATGTGCCTAAAAAATGAGGTCAGTTGACTACCTGAATATACTGAATGACCAGGTAATTCCATCCATGGATTTTTTCTTCCTTGATGGCACAGGCATATTCCAAGATGATAATGCCAGGATTCATTGGGCTCAAATTGTGAAAGAGTGGTTCAGGGAGAATGAAACATAATTTTCACCACAGATTCCAGACCTTAACTAACCTGACTCACGGCAGATGAATTTCGTTCCGCCTAGCTCCACTCATATCCATAGTAGCACGTCAATAGATGACGGACAAGTGGCTTATCCAATCATATGCAAGGATTTTTGATAAGGCCCAGCCTTCTGAAACACCTCTCCAATGGATCGATCCCAGATAGATGAGTGGAGCTAGGTGGAACGAAATACATCTGGCGAGAGTCAGGTTTGCAACGCTGGACAGAAATAAATATTGTGACATTGCAGAAGCTTGTGGACACAATGCCACAGCGAATGTGTGCCGTAACCAAAGCTAAAGGCGGTCCAATGAAATATTAGAGTGTGTGACCTTTTTTTTGGCAAGGCAGTGAATTTTTTTTATGGGACATCTCCGTTATGATCTCCATGATTTTTTTAACCCAGTTCATAATACGTGACACTGTTAATAGACTAATTCTAGTAAAGCCCAAGGTGCTTTTAAGCTAATAAATGAACAAATAATGACCCTCCACTCCACTTTCCTTATGCCGTTTATTTGTACTCAGTAGAGAGGGTATATGAGGTGATGGAATCTGCATTCAGTCATGGCAAATGCATGCTGAATGACTTTGTCAAATGTTTCAACAATTAAATGGGATTGGATTATTGAAAGTATTTGTCAGACTTTGTCCACCAAAAGGATATCTATGGGAGGGTATTTAGTGTGAAAAGTGTGCCTGCCTTTGAGCATGCTACTAAAAGCCTGGCTCTGTGGTTTAGGGAGTGTACACTAAGATAAAGCGATTAGCATTTCAGCAGAACAGTTTTATTCAGACAGAATGGTCTTTTATACGACTTCTTTTTAGTTCTCACGTCATGTGTGTGTAAAGCATACAGTAAACCGCCAAAACGTCTCATGTTGCTATTTAACCTGGGGGAGCTGCACTGGTGTTCTGTTCTCAAACCCTGGTGGCCGCAGAAGTAGAAGGGGAACACACATTAGTTATGATTTGTCAAATGTCTTTTTGTAATTATGTCCTGAATAGGCTATTTAATTTAAGCCTTTTGAGATTGAATATATTTTTTCCCCCGCTGAACTCTACATGCACACACATGCAGTTGCTGTGATTTAACAGCTGGGGGAACCAAATGCGATACACACACACACACACACACACACACACACACACACACATACAATAAATACAAACACACCATGTGCACATGTAGGCTACACATACACACAGAATTTAACTCTTGCACTTCTTATGAGTTGCAATAACATGCATACAGTTGACTTGTGATGTTTTGCAATATGTCAATATGTCTGAGACAGGTTCTCTTCGAGTTGTTTGGTTTTTCAATATTTATTTTAACTAATCAAATAGCAAACATCCATCCTGATGGCAGCCCTGATAAAATCACCTTTACAAACATTATTTGATATCATAATATTATAATATAATACCTAAATAATATTAGGTCTTAAAAAATGCTTGATCGCCTAACTTCAGGCACAGAAAATGTCCTTGCTTTAAGCCTAGCAATAGCCTAACATATGGTGCTACCAACTGCATGACAGGCCTATAAATATTTGCCTAGTGTCTCTGGTAGCCTATCTTATTTCACAAATTGTTTCAGTAATTTAGACTACATACTTGGAAAAGGCAGTTAGTGTTGGATATAAATATTATTTTTATCAACTAGTAGATCTAGCCTATTATACAGGGGAGACATTGATTCATAAGATCTGACTAAATTCATCCTATAAAGGGTCTGGGGAACACTGTGTGGGCAGGTGACTTTCCAAGCCTATTGAGTCAAAGATAAGCGGTTAATACCATTATTAACTGCTTATCTAAAATTGAAAATAATGGTTTCACTCCGGAACAAGTGAAATTGGTTTTGTTTCCGTTTTCGGTTACGTCCATCCAAAAACTGTGTTCGTTTCTAATCCCTGCTAAAGATATTTGGCCTTTAATTGTAGTGGGGGTTGAAGTAAAAAAGTAAAAAAGAATGAAATAATTGAATTAGATACCCATACCCAGTACTTAGTTACTGTCCACCAGTGTGTGTGTTTGTATGGTTATTAGTGAGGTGGTAGATTAAGAATTACATTCTTATTATGTACATTTTAAATTGTTGTATTGTAATAAATCCAAAAAGAATGTTTTGACTAAGAAGGTACTCATGGGTCCTTTCCATTAGACCTGTAAATCATCGTACACCCACCCGAACAACATGTATGAATGAGTTGGTAAAGGAACGCGTTTCTCTCGAGCCACGAGGGGCATTAGCAGAAGGCTAGTCATTGTTATTGTTTTGTGCTACATGTAGCCTCTAGCTAACCGGCTGGAAAACAAATTGTTACATTGTATTGCACGCACAGCAAGACCGTGCAATGCATGAATTGGTGACCTGATTGAAGCAGCAATGTAATGCGCAGCCATGTTTGTCGCAAGGTCGTATGTCCACCTCGGGGTACCCTCAAGTACTCCGAGATAAAGGGGGTGTGCCTGCGTGAAATGCCACAAGAAAGCTGGGTAATTTACACTTTCCAACTCGGGCGACGTATTTACAAGTCTAATAGAAAGGGCCATTACTTGACTGAGTCTTTATTGAATCAGATGGGAATGTTTTGACAGTCACAGTCATGGTTATCATGGCAACAACCCTGCATTAGGGGTACTATACATATTAAGACCCACACCATCCACAACGCCAGCTACATCTCCCATTTGCCTCCCACCCCGTGTAATGTAGTGTAGAGAACAAAACATATTCAATGAAATCCGTAGAATTTGAATCCATAGTTTTTGAATAATGTCCATGACCCCCCTCCTGGAACCTCATGCCACACCTTCGCTACCCCAGGAAAAAATCTCTAGCTCCGCCACTATCAAGGAAGTGAATCGAGGAGCATCTTCTGTCAGGACACTCAGCAGCCCGCTTCTAATAGACATTACGACTGTTAGACAGAGAGCATCCTAATAGGCCTGTTTGATATGTCATGAGATGTCAATATGTTTGAGACTCTTCGAGTTGTTTGGTTTTTCAATATTTATTTGAACTAATCAAATAGAAAATATCCTGACTTACATCCTCAAATGCACATCACAATGTGTAATTATCTTTGCATACAGTTGACCTATGGTAAACTACGATCACTTCCTTGTGATGTTTTGCACTGATGACATGAAACCCCAGGACATGTTTTACCCCAGGACATGTTTTACCCCAGGAACTTCCTTGATCTTGTCATCACTCTGAGGGGACCTGACCCTGAGGGGGCAGACGGCCCCAGAGAGACGAAAACTCTCCTGGTGTCACCACTAAGGTGTACTAAGGTAAGGCAATGTGGACATCTAGTTATGCACATCATTAAAGCAGTTTCTCCACATCTTGAACAAATAATGCTTTAGTACAGTCTGCTTTTGTAAAATCTGTCTGATTCATGGACTGGTTTTAGTATTTTGCGAACACCTGACGAGAATTCCCAATTTTTAGAGAGTGAATACAAATGGTCCATGGGTCACACGACAGTCTGAGATGATATGTATGTTGCCTGACATGCACTTTATGTTGGTAAATATGCACTGACTATTTGCACTGTTGCTCAAATACAAATGTGCTTTGTTAATCTGAACAGCCTAGAGTGTAGTTTTATATATATTTTTGCCGTGGTAATGGTCTTAATTTTTATTCTTAGAGGTCTTAAAAAGGTCTTAAAAGTCATTAAATTTGTTGATCAAAAATGTGCAGATAACCTGTTGAGGTACCCCGAGCTGGCCGTACGCGCCCATAGTTTAGATGATGACATGCATTTTCTTTGTATTTGTACTGTGTTGGTCGTTTTAATGTCGATGCAATGCTCTTACACACTAGATTACATTGCTGCTTTAATCCGGTCACCAATTCATGCATTTCATGGTCTTGCTGTGTGTACAAGACAATGTAACAATTTGGTTTTGTCCCTGTTTGCTAAAGAGGCTATGTAGCACAAAACAATAACAATGACTAGCCTGCTAATGGCCCTCGTGGCTCGAGAGAAACGCGACAGCACTTGTTGAAATTGAATAGGCGAAATTGAGTTAACAAATGTTTTTATTATTAATTCACATTGACCATACCCAACAAGGGAGAATGAGGGACATGATCTTGTGTTGTAGACAAATGTCCAGCACTAACGAGACAGCTGCTGCCCTGGTGGCATCCATGTTCTTCTCAAAAAGACTACAAACCCCAGCGTTCGTGCTAGCAACTAATTCGTACATGTCGTACGGGTGGCGTACGAGACTAATGGATAGCCCCATTACTTAAGGCACATTAAGTCAACTCATAAGAAGTGCAAGTGTTTGATTCTGTGTATGTGTACATGTGCACATTGTGTGTTTTCTTGTGTGTGTGTGTGTGTGTGTGTGTGTGTGTGTGCAGGGATTAATACAGTATTTCTAATACATGTACTGGTATTTAAATTATGTATTTCAAATACAAAATACTATTTTGTAATTTGTATTTGATTGAGATGATGAAAATGCCTTCATATTTTGTATCAAAAAACTTCAGTGTTGTGTATTTTTGTAATTTTATTTATCTGTCAAGACAAGTGATGAGTGTCTGTAATAAAACTAAATATTTGGGTCGCTACATTACAGATCAGTTATCAGTATAGTCTGCTCCGCATATGCAGTGGGGGAAATAAGTATTGAGTGCGTCAACATTTTTTTTCAGTAAGTATACTTCTCAATGTAAAAGTACACATTTGAACAGGTACACAATAATTTACCTGAAGTCTATTTTAAGTGTTTTCAGGTATGTGTGTGGGTTTTACCAATTACATGTAGCTTGCATTAGCAAAATGTGCTTGCATTTTGAATAGAAATGTTTAATGATAACAGGAGATTTCACTTTTAAACAAAGTGTCTAATGTAAGACATTGTGTGTAGTGTTTCACAATAAGTGTGTTGCAGAATTGCAAATAATGTGTTTAAGCTATGGTTACACAGTGTTTAAGGTACCGGTATGCTACAAGAAGTTTAGGTGTTGAGGCTTTGGTCTAAGCATTTGTTTTTAGTGTGTAAGGGCAAGAACTGTAAATGTTGTTACAAACCAGCAGTGTGGAGACATGCAATTTCAGTCTACTGCAATAGCTTAAGCAATTGTTGCATGGTTGATTGATAGATAGATAGATAGATAGATACTTTATTGATCCCCAGGGGAAATTCAAGGTCTCAGCAGCATACAGACAACACAAACACATTCTTTAACAGCAGAAAAAGTAATTTAAGTATATAATATAAAAACACAACTAAGCAATAAGGACAGTAGAAGATAAAGAATATGCTAAATATACAAAAATACAAATTATACTAACTAACACTTAATCTAAATCAATTCTAAAAACAGTATCCACATAGTGGTGATTAATCAGTCAGAGGCGCTTGCAATGACTGAGGTAGGGACTGAGCCTGTGATTCTCTGTGCATAGTAAGGTATGGTAAGGTGCTCTAAGGTGCTCTGTGTGAATGAGTGTCATGGTGGTAGTGCAATGGTGATAGTGCAAGTGAGTAAGTCCAGCAGTGCAACAACGCAGAAATAAAGTAAAGTAAAGTCTATATATCTATATATTTAACTATTTAAGAAAATGTATAAGTGTGGCCACAGTTCGGCTGTGGCATGGAGGGGGGGTTATGCATATGTGCTAATGTGCTAATATAGCACGCAAACAGTGAGGCATAAAGACAGTGGTAAAAGTGGCTAGTGGACAGACAGTACCAAACATGGAGGGGGTGAAGAGGCAGACAGACTATGCAGAGACGTCTATCTCTCCTCTTCCCTTAAGTGAGGCATTGAACAGTTCAATGGCCCTGGGGACAAATGACTTTCTCAGTCTGTCAGATGTGCAAGGCAGTGAGCGAAGTCTCCAGCTGATCAGGCTCTTCTGCTTAACAATAGTGCTGTGGAGTGGGTGACACTCATTGTCCAAGATGTTGATCAGTTTGTTCAGGGTCCTTTTGTCAGATAGTGAAGTGATGCACTCCAGTTCAGCTCCCACTACAGAACCAGCTTTCCTTACCAGCCTGTCAAATTCGCCCCGCATCCTTCTTCCTTCTGCTTCCTCCCCAACATACTACTGCATAGAAGAGGACGCTGGCAACAACAGACTGGTAGAACATCCTGAGGAGCCTGCTGAGTGCGAGTGAGAAGACCGTAGAGGAGCAGGGAAAGCAGCTGAAGCAGCTCAAGAGTGAAAATGAATTTGAGATAAATCTGTTTCTATCATCGATATTTATTCTCAGATCTAGGATCTAGGACGTATTTTTCTTCTGGTATTTACTTTGCTTTTTAGTTTACTTATAAATTTATGTATCATTTTCTCTGTATCTCTCTCTCTCTCTCTCTCTCTCTGTGTATGTGTGTGTGTGTTTATTGGTGCAACCCTCAGATCAGGCAGTGAATCTGAACCTCACGGGGAGCCAGGTGAAGATGCTTTTGAGGGAGAGAGAGGAGAGTAGAGTGTCTTTCTCTGCCTCCGTTTATACATCTGGTGATGGATCCACAGGACCCTTTCGAGCGCTAACGACTGTAGTCTTCAAACATGTCACCATTAACATCGGAAATTGCTACAACCCAAACACAGGTACTAGAGGGCTGGTAGACTTGCTGTTGGCTCCATGTTCACCTGTTTTCCTGTAGATGCACTATAGGCATGGGGTTCATTTAATTCCCTCGCTTGTAGCGAAAGGAGAGCACAGTCACCTCACCTGGCCTTAAACCCAGGTCTTTGGGGTACCAAACCTGCAGCTTGACTGCAACTCCTAGAAACCAGGCTCGGTGGTATGGCAGAGTGAAGGTTGAGTATTATAATAATAATAATAATAATAATAATAATAATTAGGGCTGTCAATTGATTAAAAAATGTAATCAAATTAATTACATACTCTGTAATTAATTAATCTAAATTAATCGCATATAGAATTTTTGCTGTGAAAGTATTTTAAATATTTAAATTAAAATGAGTCATTGAATAATCAGCATTAGTGACATTAAAGTTCAAAAACTCTTTTATTATTATTTTCATTGTTCAAAGAATGGCCATAATAATCTATGATATGACCTAATATTCTGAGGAAATTAATTTAAAAGTGCTTCGGGAAGAAGTTTTTTTTTCGCATACAAGGCATTTCAGGCCACAGATATAACCTAGGGGACACAGTGAAAATAAATTAACACTCCCCTCAATGTCAACACTATTTTTTTTCATTGATGTGTGACTTTAGAGTTAACGAACTCCAGTGATATGCAAATTCCTTGCTGCAGACATTGCAGAGGGCTTTATTTTAATTTAAATTGTATTTTTATTAACACCATCAGGCCAAAGTAAATGTTCCAATCAATGATCTAGGCAGCACATTTTCTTCTCTCTTCTTCATTTTACAGTCTAATGCAGTGGTTCTCAACCTTTTTTCAGTGATGTACCCCCTGTGAAATATTTTTTTCAGCCACGTACCCCCTAACCAGCGCAAAGCATTTTTAGTTGAGAAAAAAAGACTTAAAACAGAGCACTGTGCCATCAGTGTCTAATTTATTCAACTTTGGAACTGATAAACACATACACATACAACGTATATTTTCCTGAAATATTTATGAAATATTTTTTTATATAGTATTTTTGCATGGATTCTACTTTTTAAATATATGTATATTTTAACCCTTAGTACCCTAAGCTGTTTTTAGGGCATTTTCACTACATTTATTCATAAGGGTTTATTCTGGTCATTGTAAGTGCCACTCACACATATTATATATTGGGTTTTTTTCCCGGCTGAATCTAGGCTATCCAGATCTGCCATGATTTCATGTATTAGTACTAGCATTGATTTTATTTAGATTTTTAAAGAATTAAAATATAAAAAGTGTATTATAAAAAATCATTTATTTTGACATGTATCTCACCACAGCAAGCTCATAGCTCTACATGCATTTAATGTGTGTGTAGGGCAGACTGTCCTGAATCTGGCAATATCATTGCCATGGTGGAGGGATTCTCTGGGGATGAGCAATTTACAGATGTGGTGTGCGCCCAGGTCGGATTAACCATTAGGGCAACTGGGCACTTGCCCAGGGGCACGGGACCAGTAAGGGGCCCTGGGCACAGTCAAAATATTACTTTCGATCACGTTACAAACGCAGTACTCACTTCCCTAATTTTATGCAGATTTTGCAACCCGTTCAATCAAAATATTATGTTAAATCACGTCAAAAACAGTGTCTGTAGCTGTCTGCCGTCAGTCAATGAGTAAGGGCGAGCTATCACATCGAAACATTTCATAACATCCAGACTACGCTATAGTCGTCATGTTGAGATGTCATTTTAGCTAACGTGGTTAGCGTTTTCTCGGACGCAATTGAGCAGTTAGTCCACACTTCATCAACCCACAAACATGAAATCTACTTCTGTCCAAACTTTTGAGACTAAATTAAGTTTTTAGTGTAGCGCAGTAAGCACAAGCATAATTGTGTGGCTTTACGCACAGCGAGGGCATTCGTGTTTGTTAATGCCTGGTACAGATTGCAATCTAATGCAGACAAGGCTTACATGCTAAGAATATTACTGTACACATGTTTTGACAACAGAGGAAGCTGAAGGTGATAATATCTGTTACGTCCCTCCACTACCTGTGGTGGTGCTGTTTCCTCATTTAATGTTTGGCTGCTCGGCAGTATGTTTTTGCTTTCTGATTGTGTGCAGGTGTGACCTGTAATGAGTGGGCGGAGCCACAACCTTTTAAATCTAGGCACCCCAGACAGTCCACGGAGACTTGTGTTCTGGCTACCACGCTGAGTATTGGTCTTCCTGCGTTGTTCCAATTGTGTTATAGTTAAACTCCCATTTTCTGTTTTGTAATTTACCTTATTGTTTAATAAACCCCTAGACTAAAACAAGCCCTATTGACTTTTTCGGTCATTCTATGTTGTGGCCAGTGTGCCTGGCCATAACATTTGGGTCCTCGTCCGCTCTTTAGAGATTGTTAGGAAGTAGCAGGAAATTTTGAGTGCGACTTTGGGTGAGTACCATAATTTTTTCTGGGTAGAGGAGCGTGCACCTCAATTTAGTAAGCCGCCGGGCAGACACTGAGTCTGCCACTTTATTATTTTAGTTTCATTATTTTTGGTGGTGATGACCCTTAGTTGGTACGTTTCGGAGGTTGTGGTAGGCTGCGCAATCGGTCTGCTATGTCCTCACGGGTTCAACGTTCAAAGTACACCAGTGTAGCAGATTGGGCTACGCCCTATTATTTGGCTCCTTTGCTTCTCTCCCTGTGCTGGATTGGTGTGGCTGCGTTCATCCTAATTACGGGGCGGACCTAGGCAGACTTATATCTAGGAACGCAAATTGCTACCTGGATGTGCTACTTTCTCTCTTTCCCGTCTTCCGGGGCGCATAGTTTGGCGTGGATCACAACTTGGATGGTGAAGCCGCCATCAAGTGAATGCTCTCACGAGTAAGGTAAGCTACCTGACGTTTATCTGTGCTGTGCGTGCATGATTGCTCTTACATCCAGTATATCTCCACTTCCGTGTTGTAGAGCTTGGTCTGTCCTGTCGGCGTTGAGGCCGGTGTAGCACTGTTGAGCCTGGTGTCTGCCTTAAAGCAGCTAGAGGTAGGCTCGTTTATTTTAAACCCTTTTCGTAATCTAATTGATCTCCGTTTGCAAACGGCAATCCTAATTGCCTCGATTGTGTTATTAGCAGTGTTGTCCAGACTAACGCAGCTTCCCCCTCCCTCTCCCTCAACTTGATGGTTAGGAACGAAATCTTTTTAACCTGGTATGTATGTGGACAATATATTAAACTGCTAAAGGCTAATTTGCTATCTTTATTGTCCGTGATGGTAGTCTGTATACACTTGTTGTTTTCCACAGATATATGAAGTCGGCTGGCATCGCCAAGTGTCTCCACGCCACACGCGGCTGCTGTTCTGTCTCTTACGAAGTTTATCGCGTCCTCTTCAATCCTCGGTTTGACGCTGGGGTTATTGTGTAACCTACTGGTGGTATTGTTTGTCGTACCAGTTGTGATTGTGCATGGGATTAATTTTGGACTTATCTGTATAACGCATGTTTAGGGCTGTCTGGCCGTGTGGTGCATGCTTTGCATGTTTGATTGCTTGCTTCTTTCTGTGTATTTGCATGTGGTTTATTATGTTCTTTTCCTATGCCTTTCCTTTTTGTTCCCTGTTGATGCATGTTTAGAGCTGCTTTGCGCTGCATGCACATTTGAGTATTTGCGGGGTTAACTCCCCTGTATCTTACAGCCCCTTCATTGTAGTGTTGCATTGTGGGAACTGCTGTGCATGTGCATGTGTTTGGTTGGTAGTGGTGTGTGAGCGTGTATTTGTGTGCAGTAACGTTATTCCCCCCCATCGCCGTGACCAGGGCGGTTGCACTGCTCCAGCTTGACCTCTGTGGGACGGCCATTCTAGCCTCCAGTCCCACAGCTCAAAAGCTAAGTATAACCATACCGGCTAATGCTAAGTTAGTGTGATTGTGCTACCCACAGTTCTAACCATAGTCTCTCCCTCCTCTCTCCCTTGTTCTCCTTTGGACAGGTGCGGTGTGGTCCAAGCGAGCGGCAGGCTCACCCTCAGGTGGTGGGGTCCCTTCACGTTTCCTGTAGCACACCTCGGGTGTCAATCCTTAGCTTTGGAGTGCAGTGTGATTGCAGTGTGAGTGCAGTGATTGCAGTGTGATTCTCACGTGTGATGTGTGGGTGTCTTCTGGACCGCTTCCCCCCTCCTGTAGTCCTGTCGGTCGTGGTAAGCCCTCGCTCTGCTCCGTTTTCCCTTTTCTTGAGATTGCCCATAGACCTTGTGTGCCAGCTGACATCCAGCCTCGCTGGTCACCGTATGTACGGTATGGTGTGTGTGTGTGTCGTGTCTCTCATACTGGTATCTTTCAGGGGAATTGCTGAGACATTTTCTCAGAGTTGGGTTTTTTTATAATTGTAACTAAGATCTGTCAATAAAATGTATATTTTTGGAATCTAAGTCTCTAGCTTCTCCTGTGTTTGAACCTGTGTGACCTAAATTTAACTCAAAGGGTTAGCATTGGCTTAAACTATTTCCTAGGGGTGAACCCTCCCCCTAGGTGGCGTAGTCATCAATACATTATACTAACTACCTCATACCACTTGCCACACCAGGTAGGGGAACCACTGAAGACTAGAGAGGCTAAGTTTAGTTTTTTTTGGATAGGTAAGGGGTTGGGGTGAATCTCCCAGTCCTCCGGTACTCCCTTGTATGTCGCTTTAGTGAGTTCATATGAACTATAGTGCACTGCAATAGTGTAGTGTTTAACAGGTTGAGGTTAAGGTTAAAATAGTTGGCTGCATATTTTCGGGGTTCTTGACCCATTAGTGCGTCTAACCTTCCCTCAACTTGTCAGTATTGTGGCGTGGTAGTGTCATGTTAAAAGTTTTGTGGTCATTTCGGGGATTTTGATCACATCGTTTCGATATTTTTATAGCTGTGTAGCAGCCTGTAGTAGCCTATTTGTTTTCTTGTTTATTTTGGATTGTTATATTGATCATGTCTGTGGTTCAGGAGTTTGCAGAAAACCCTTCTGTAGAGGCGTTTAATAATCTTAAAAAAGAGTAACTTTTGGAGTTGGCTACCCATTATGAAATTGAGTTGTCCGCTTCTGAAAAACGCCTCAAACAGAGCATTAAAACTGTTCTACTACCAGTATTGGTAGAGAAAAGGGTTCTGCTTCCCGTCGATATGAGATTCCATCCGTTTGAAAGAACTTTCTATTCGGGAGAGAGTTAGACAATGAGAGGGAAGCGTCGCGTTTAAGAGCCTCCGAGAACGAGTTGGAAATGAAACGCTTAGATTTAGAAACTAGACAGGAAAATATTGATATCATTCACACTGGGTCTTTCGACGTGAGTAAGCACATTAGGCTTGTACCACCGTTCATTGAAAAAGACGTGGAAAAATATTTTCCGCATTTTGAAAAAGTTGCGTCAACCTTAAGTTGGCCGAAAGAAGTATGGACTCTGTTAATTCAGTCAGTGTTAACTGGCAGGGCACAAGAAGTGTGTTCTTCACTTTCACTTGAGCAAAGTAAAGACTATGGTGTGGTTAAGGCAGCTATTCTTAGTTGTTACCAACTAGTCCCAGACAGAGGCGATTCTAGACCTCAGAGCTTTGCTGGGGCACAGGCCCCCAACTCCCAATACATTAAAAAAAAAAAAAATAATAATAATAATAATAACTGCGCGCAATATGAAATAAATGGCTAGCCTGATTTGGACCATCACATATCTCCCCTAGGTCACAGATATCCTCCTCCATACTCTGAATAGTTTTACGTCTAGCCCCCATCATGTCCTCATCCGTTTCTTGCCTGTCTCTCTCCTCCTCCTCCTCCTCCCCCTGCCTGGTACTGGACTGCCCAGCCTGTGCTCTTTCTCCCCTCTCTTCTCCCTCTCTTCGACCTTCTTCTCCTCCTCCTCCAGCACTCTCTCCCTCAATTGTTGTAGCAGCCACTATCCAGCAATATCCTTATTTAAGTTTGCCATTAAACCATTGATCAAATCACAGCACTGGCTATTACCAGCATAAATGTTAATGTTACCGTTAATGTGAGCAAAATTATCATACCTCCCTCATCCTCCTCACTGTTCCTCTCCCTCTCCCTCTGTTCAGGAAGAATTTTCTGATGTCCATCTCTGAATAGTTTCTCAGAAGGCTATGTTTAGTTTTACAGTAGGACAGCTTCACAAACAGTATAGGCTACTTTTACAGGACTCTCGACAGTATACGTATAAATTACTTATAGGCCTACTTATTAATTGTCCGCATGTGTGCATGCAGCCTACGCATGGTGTGAGTGTGTGTGTGTGAGTGAGAGCACAAGCTGGTAAACTGTTGCTAAATTTTGGCTACAATGACGCTAAGCATTGAAAAACAGATGCTAGTAATGTGGGTAACACTCTCTAACAGCGATCAACTTGTCATTTTTTCTGTCAAACAAGTTGTGAATTTGTTGTAACACTAAACAGGGGACGACTTACTCTGTGCTCAAAGTGATGTAACGAGCTCCAGCGGATTCCACAGCGTATGTGTGTGCAGTACAACGAAACACTCGGAAGAATCATGTGAACGATTTTCATTGGTTGTTGCGTTCAATCTTACCCAGCTACAGAGGTTCTATTTCCTGATTGGCTATTATGGCCCCTTTCTTTATTCCTTATTTTTTTTTATTGGCTGGTAAGTGATTATGATTAAAGCAGGCACGGAGATGCGCTCATGAATGCAGTTTCCAGCTAGAGCCGCGCTAGAATTTTACTGGGGCACTGGAGACTTTTTTTACTAAGGCACGTGCCCCAGTGAATAAGGTCTAGTGATGCCCCTGGTCCCAGAAGCTTACCGACAGCGTTTCCACCGTTGTAAGAAAACCGAGCGTCAGACTTAGGCTTAGTCCACACGTACGAAACCGATCTTTTTTTCCTCCGTTTTCCCTGAAACCGCATCAAGAATATTTGCGTCCAAACGGATCCATCTCAACACGACTCAACACGTTACTTCATACCCCAGGCCTATAGGTGGCACTGTTTCTTTACAGAAATTGACCAAAGTTTGTGCTTTACAGACAGAATAGGCTATGACAAAATGGCTAGTGCAAGGAAACCAGAATTGTTTGTGTGGACTGATGGTGAACTGTCAACTGTAAAACTAATAAACTTTATTTTACGGTTTGTAAAGGATGCAGTCCCGTCCTTTATTTGGCTAACGCAGGTAGGCCTACTAATCACCTTTACTTTCTTTGGTTGTAGGATAGTCCGTGATTCACATTAGTTTTGGCTATCACCGCAATTAGGCTACTAAGCGCCAAGGCTTACCCAAGTTCTAGGCTATTCTGTCATACATTTATAATATTGCTATAAAACCTTCCGTTAGTAACAGTCAATACGTTTGCCTGCATCAAATCAAATCGCGCATTTGCATTCAGTGTGCTACCATCGGCTTAACGTGAGTTCTAAGCGTCTTTATATATATATATCTGATTTCACTCGACTGAATGCATATATATGTTGTAAGACATGTAAAATAAATGAATGACACTGGCACTACGCACAAATTAATGTAGCCTAAACTTACACCGCACTTTCCTAATAACTTAAGTTCTCTTGCGTCACTGACAGTAGCTAGAATGCATTAAAAACACCGGAAAAACAGTGTTCAGTCCACCAAGTCATAAGCTATCGGCGCTGCGCTACCAGTTGTGATATTTATCTTACGGAGTGTAATGCGTAGGTAATGTCATGTATGAAAACTAGTATTGTTAGGCAATACTATAAGTGCAAAGCCAGGGCAGCTGAGGTGTGGCGATGACATCATCGATCACGCAAGCAGGATGTCGCGGTTTAAGCTGTCTAAACGAATTCAAGCGGGCTACGGTTTCAGATTTCTCCACTCTGGAACCAGGTTTCAGAAAAGTGCGGTTTCGGACAGTGCGTTTACAGGATTTGTTTGGACGCTCGGCCAAGACCAAGCAAAACCTCTGCGTTTAACCTAAAAAGCGTCTCCGTGTGGACGGGCCCTTACATTGAGTTTGCTCGTGAGAAAGAGGCATTGTTTGATCGGTGGTGTTTGTCAAGTGAGGTAGACAGTCAGGCAAAGTTGCGAGCTTTAATTCTTGTGGAGGAATTTAAAAACTGCTTGCCCGACATTGTAGCTACTTACCTTAATGAGCATAAAGTCGATTCTCTGCATGAAGCTGCTGTCCCAGCGGATGAATTTGTTTTGCCCCACCGTGTCTTCAAAGACTGGCATAAGCCTGTAGGTTCATCTCCAAAGTCCAGTTATGCTGCGGTCCATTCTTCCAGTAGTCAAGAGCAGGCCTGTTTTTATTGTAAGACGCCTGGGCACTTGGTGGCAGACTGTCCAGTGCTGAGAAAAAAACAAGCTGCTAAAGGCTTTGGGTTGAATAAAGCGTCTCCACATTCTGTGTCGCGCTGTCTGGAATTTTCAAGCGACATAGCGACAGGCTATGAACCTTTCCTTAGCGATGGTTTTGTGTCGTTGACAGGTGATCAAAATCTCACTCCCGTACGCATCTTGCGTGACACTGGTGCTGCAGAATCATTCATTTTGAAAGTGGTTTTGCCTTTGTCTGCAACAACGAAAGATGGCACCAGTGTATTAGTCCGTGGCTTTGAGATGGGTTTTACTGTTGTTCCACTTCACCAAATCATTTTAAAGTCAGCGTCCTATCCTGCAGAGGAGTTGCTTATATCTCGTGACTGTGCGTGTTCAGCTGTGCTCCATACCTGTCTCGCCTCTCCCCTAATCACTTTTAACCGTCATTACCAATTTGCAAATGATTGTGAATAACTACTCATCATGAGATGTACAGTATTTCGTAATATCTTTATTCTAAATATGTTTGATATTGTAATAGTGCAATTTGTAATGTTTTGCATGGATGTGCGCTGGTGTGCATTCATGAATGATAGAAGGATGGTGCGTGCACCTGCCAATATGACTGTTGACAATGCGCTCTTAAAATAACATATAAACAACTCGCCATAGACTTCTGACCAGGTGTACAATAGGTTTTTTTTTTTTTTTTTTTTTTTTTTTAGACAATGCACCAGGCTCCTCCCTAGGTTGTAAATTGCCACACCCCTGGGTGCAATGTTTAAAAAATAAATGTGCAAAATACCGAATTAAACTTTGCGCTGGTGGAAAATGAGTTTTACGCCATGCACTGGTGTGCAAAATACAGCCCTTAGTCTTTAGTAGCATATATAGGCTTTGCTAACAAATGCTTAGGCCCCGTTGATGTGGACTCTAAGTATAAGTATAAGCATAAGTATAAGTATATATACTCTTTTGATCCCGTGAGGGAAATTTGGTCTCTGCGTTTATCCCAATCCATGAATTAGTGGAACACACTCAGCACACAGTGAACACACAGTGAAGTGAAGCACACACTAATCCCGGCGCAGTGAGCTGCCTGCTACAAGAGCGGCGCTCTAAGAGCAATGAGGGGTTAGGTGCCTTGCTCAAGGGCACTTCAGCCGCTTCCTACTGGTCGGGGTTCAAACCGGCAACCCTCCGGTTACAAGTCCGAAGTGCTAACCAGTAAGCCACGGCTGCCCCAATCGGTTAGCCTTAGTATGCGGTTAGCCTTAGTATGTTCTTAATAATAATAATAATAATAATAATAATAATAATAATAATAATAATAAAGCTTTATTTGTATAGCACCTTTCATACACAGAATGCAGCTCAAAGTGCTTTACATTTGAAGCATGTAACACAATAATAGTCAGTCAGTCATTATCAATCACTTTTCTTTGCTGTTTATGTTATACTCAGCAACATATCAAAAATATAGAAAATGACGTCATAAGACTGGCAGCCTTAATCCTCTTACCCCCCACAAGCACGCCATATGGCAACTGTGGCAAGGAAAAACTCCCATATTCCAGGAAGAAACCTTGAGCAGAACCTGACTTAATAGGGGAGCCCATCTGCTTCTGGCTGGCTAAGCCCTCCAATAGTAGCAGATGTAGAATAATCTGAAAATGTAGTCTACAGGATAAGATGAGTTAACTAAAAGCTTTCCTGTACAGGTATGTTTTTTCAGATCTTTTTAAAAATATTTACTGAACTTCGCCTGCTTGATGTACAGAGGCAGGGTGTTCCATAGTTTGGGGGCATAATGGATAAACGCAGCTTCTCCACTTTGTTTGTGGAGCACTTTGGAACAATTAAAAGATTAGAATTGGATGATCTAAGTTTCCTTTGTGGTTGATAAGATATTAAAAGCTCAGAGATATATGAAGGTGCTATGCCATTCAGAGCTTTGTAAGTAATTAACATAACCTTAAAATCAATTCTATAGGAAATAGGGAGCCAGTGCAGTTCAGCCAACACAGGGGTGATGTGTTCTCTCTTCTTAGTCTTAGTTAAAAGTCTAGCCATAGTCTAGCCACATACTGTTCTTAGTATGTGTTGTGATTATGACACACAGCGACCAGAAGACTGGCAGCCATAACCCTTAGTATGGACTCTGAAGGCCACACCTGGGAATAGAAAAATACTGACCTATACTTGAAGGCATAGCCTGACGAGCCAGACCCACATTAAAATGTAGGGTCTGGGCACTCACCGTTGACAGTGCTCAGTCCAAGGGGCGGGATAATCGGTTGTCTTTTCAAATTCCCTCTGCACGCAATAGGACAGTGCTATGAGTCCCATGCGTTTTCCCACCAGCGGAGCTAGTTTGCTAGGTCAAACTTTTGCCAACTTAAAAAATACGTAACTTGTGTCACGCTATTCACCAACAGCAACATCCATCTTTGTTTTCAAGTAGCAGGGAATTCAAGCCAATGGGAATAGAGAAATACTGACCTATACTTGAAGGCATACAGTATGTAAACTTTGAAATCCAGCAGACGTTGTTGTTTTAGGATGAAATCACAGAGAAGGGACTTTGAACTGAGAGAGTTCACTTGTTCTCCACCACTTCGTCAAACATACAGTACATTTCACTCCCAAAATGATGGAGTGGAGTCGATATAGGGCCTTTAATATTTTGAGATTGTGAAAAGATGTTCATATGTGAATTCCATTCACTATTTTCAAAACAATCTTCGAAATTGATACTAGTGTTAATTTCGTCAGACGAGAGGGAAATATGTTAGTCAACAACCTTTTTTTTTTCATGACTAAGACAAGACGATGACGAGACAGCAGTAATGTCCTGAAACACTGACTAAGACTATCTTAAGATGCATTATTGTTGACGAAAAAAGACGAGACTAAAATGTTTTGCATGAAATAAAAACTAAGATAAAATCTCTCTTAATTTTCGTCTACAAAATGAGAAGACAGAATATCTAGCTGTTACGTTTTCAAAATATTCCGAATGAGTTCATACGCAACAGCTTTCCTGTAGGCTAGTCTACGTGCTGTTGCTGCAACCCTGTGGCTGCAACACGAAACTACATGGAACAAGAACACTGGAGATTTCTGCCAGAATTGGCAAGCTAACTACCTAAGCTACCACAATGCTACATACCCAGAAGTTGAAGCTTCTCTCATACAAATTAACATCCCCCAGAATGTCCATACGAAAATGTTCATCATGTAATGTCAACTATTTAACTAGTTAGACTGATGATGCAATGTTTGCTAGCAAGTAAGCTAATATGGAAAGTTAAGCTAGCAAGTTAGCTATGGCTAAGATGGAGAGTCTGTTTGGGGAATGTGTTGTGTTTGGGCGCATATCGCCATCTAGCGAGTCGGAGTAAAACATTAATACTTTGGTCTACGACAGTGTTTCTCAAACTTTTTCAGTTTCAGCACCACTTAACTAACCCTAGCTAAAAAAAAAAAGATTATACCTTCTTCAACAGTAGCCTATAATTAGTCTACACTATAGGCCTACTCACTGAACCACTTTGCTTATTGTGTGGATTCATACTGTATGATTTAAACTGGCATATCTTACATAGACAGTGTTGCAGAACTGTTTTTACATACAAGTTGGTTCAATATTGCAAACAACTCATCTGTATTATATTTTACCACGTCTGCTCGCGGACCACTTGGGATAGCTTGCGGACCACCAGTGATTCCCGGACCACACTTTGAGAAACACTGGTCTACGAATATGACAGTGGTCCATTCAAATCTTTTACGTCTATGGTCAAATCCCAGCCGAGCTATAACTGTAGCTCGACTTACCTGTGCATGTAAACATACTGACTGACAAAAATCAGAATGAGTAATTATAACAGACGAGTAGCCCTGTGGACACACAATATTGTTGGAAAATTGAGATGTGTGAAACACTATTTGACTCAAATGGTAATCAGAAATAATTTGTTATAAAAAAGAGACTAAAATGTGTTGACTAAAACTGACTAAGACCAAGATACCTTTAGTTTTCTTTTGACTAAAACTAGACTAAAATGACGAGACTTTTAGTCGACTAAAACTTGACTAACAAAAATTATATTTGAATGACTAAATATGACAAAGACTAAAAAGGACATTTCGTCACAAGACTAAGACTAGGACTAAATTAAAAATAGGTGACAAAATTAACACTAATTGATACATAAAAACAGACATAAATAGGTGTTTTCTTCACAGTAATACAAAAGCAATGTGTATGAATCATCATGTGTGTGGGGGACGTTTAAACCACCATATCATTTAGAATTCCACAGCCCTGGTGAAAATATATACATACAGGGTTCTTTTCTTTATTTCTACCTGAAGTCATACTCATTAAACAGCTACATATTTCACAAATATGTAGAGAGAACATGGGGAAAATAAATATCAAGAAGTCAATAACAACTTTTTATTGATCTTACTAATTCTCTCTCTCTCTCACACTCACTCACACAGGAGTCTTCACAGCTCCAATCAGAGGGGCTTACCATTTTGTTTTATTCATACGTGGCCATGCTTCAAGAGCTATAGCAGCCACTCTGTATAAAAACACAGAGGCGATTGTCAGTCCTTACAGCATCACAGGTGGAAGTACGATTCCCTCTAACGGAGCGTCTGTGCTGCTGGAGGTGGGAGATGAGGTCCAGTCGTGGCTCTATGATAATTCAGCCCACCACCACACCTCCTTCTCTGGCCACCTGCTCTTCCCCTTGTGAGGAGTCGGTCCTGAAGTGAATCAGACCTGTAGTATTCCATTGCTGTCCACACAATGGCCTGCCTTAGAAGCACAAATCTCAGTTATTTCTAAGAGACTAAGTGACGTATAGATTATGATTTCAAAGGGCTCGAATTAATATAATAATAATAAAGTCTGTGTAATGTTTAGTGTTTGTGTCCATGACCAGAGATCATGAATCAGACATATGTCTTACAAACAGTTAAGGCTTCCACCCAGGTGATTCTGTGAATGTGAAGATATTAAGTTCTTCTTTTGGCAGTTGCCAAACAGCTTTAGGTGCATTACTGCCAATTTCTGAATAGGATTGTGGGTCTGAATTCTACATCACTAAATTCTATGGAATAATGTTGTTTTCAAGCAATAAAAAAATACATCTAAAACATTGATCCCCAGAATTTCTTTGCAATGAATTGGTAACAATCAGATTTATCTTTACTTCTGCTAGCTGCTCTATAAGTGTTTGTCGTTCCTGATTGTAGGGCAATGTTCTATACCATCTTCTATATGGTTTCTTGATTGCCACACTCACAGTAACAAATACGTACTAGCACGCATGCACAAACACACACCCACACCCGCACACAAAAAAATAATTGCATGCAGGCAAGCAGGCACACACACACACGCACAAGCAAACATACACACACACATGCACAGAATCCCCCACACACACACACTCACAATTGAAAAACTCGCACACAGAGAAGCACACATATACACAAAAGCAAACGCACACATGCACACACTCATTTACATACACAAAAGTTGCAAGAGTAGGGGATGAAGTTAGCCTTACGCACGTGATTTTATTCACGCTGCTAGGCAGCCTGGATTCTATGGACTTCGTTTTCACCTCAACGAAGGAACCATTCACAGAATGGAGGGAGGGCAGCAAGACTATGACAACACACCGAAGCCGTTATGAGCTACGCACAGACGCATTTGATAGACATTCGTAGCGCCCAATAAACGGATCTGGGCATTCGTAAACCACGTTTCAAATATGAGAAAATGAATGTCTAGTTCCCAGACCGGTTTGGCGTTAGCCAAGCTTGGATGAAGTAGGAGATGGAGACAAATTGAGAAATGTGATTTATTTTTCCGGAGATAATATGCAGGACTGAGCGATTGTCATACTTTGTACCGCTTTGCGGTACATCTAGTTACACACTATTACAATATTATACACTATGTATAGCGCAACTTAAGTTTTCTAATTGAATGATTTGCAAATCGGGATAGTAAAATTCAATATCAATGCCATGAGCAGAGGTAGGTCTCTCAAAGTAGAGAGTCGAAAGGGTTCTATCTTAGAAGGGTTCTCTTGGTAAAGATGGGCTAAGAGACTGTAGACTGACGGAAATGTAAGCTACGACACATCAAGTTATATTCATGCACAAGCATTTGCCCACTTTCAGTGCTTCACGACGCTTAGTTGAAAATAAATGCATATTTCAGGGTAATGCACAACCAGTGCAAGGATTTTGTATTTAATTAGGTGTGCCCGACCGATAAATACGGATTTTGTATTTAATTAGGTGTGCCTGACCGATTTGAGGGCCGCTTGGGCCAAATATGTCAGGGCAAATTCTATGACCCACTCCGTCCCTGAAGAGCGGTGCCCCAACAAATCTAGCGAGAATCGCGAAACATTACCTTGTCAGTAGATATAGCCAGGCCCGGATCTAGGCTGCTCAGATTGGGAGGGCAAAAACATTTACACTACGCAACAAAACCGCTCAGTTTCTACAAATGCCTTACTTTTTACCTTAAAACCCTTATATAATAGCAAACATGACATATTACATAACTGTTAATCATATAACTGATTTTAATATTTACAGATATAGGCTATATTTAACATTTATTTTCTATGTGGCCTGTTATGAAATCATGTACAATTTAAGCACATTTCAGCTTTAAGAAACTCAAATAGTCTACATGCATGCTTAGCATTTTGTGATCATTAAGGCTACTTTGACAAACTCTTAGTCAGCTGATTTTAATATTTACAGATATAGTCTGAGCGAATTAGGGTTGAAGGTGGAAGTAAATACAGCAAAAGGATATTTGGTATCAATCGAACCATAAAATCATGCAGATTAAGAATTTCAGGTGCCTACAGCGCAGATTTGTACCATAAAAAAGATATACAGCTTTGACTGGACCATGGTATAATGATTATTGGGTCAAAAATCGTATATGATCACATATAGATATTAGCTGATATCTCCCATACTGGTAAAAGGATCTTTACCAAACTTGGTGTACTTACTCACCATAAGTTCTTGATGAAATTAGTAGGTGTTTAATGTCTTGGGGTCAAAGGTCAAGGTCTTGTGAGGTCATACTTGACATGCAATGTTTGTTTTATACCTCTCAAGCAGATTGAAGGATCCTCATTAAACCCAACCCAGTTAATTAAGCCTAAATTAACTGATAAGGCATTAAAGATCATAGGGTCACAGGTAGAGGTTAAAGGTCATGAGGCTATAGCTGGCTGAGGCATAGAATCAACTATCTGAAATGACATTTAAAAAGATTATGACATTTATTAAAGCAAAACAAACTTTATTTTCTGTATAAAAACAGTTGTTTCAACCTCCACATCTTATTTTAGTATTGTAGTATAGCCTCTCTGAAACCAGGGGAAATCAAAATAATTTGCTGTTTTAAAAATGCAAACATCTGTGTTAATACCTGTTTTAAAATAACTGTTTCAGTTCATAAATGATATTGGAGTAAAAAAAACAAAGTACTATTACATAACATTCAGTACATCAATAACAACATTGTAGTTCATTTAGACAAGCTGAATAGCAGAAGTTTTAGATTAAATCCAAATCATTTCTGTTAAACATCTGATAAACATTGTCATCTTGAGCTTTTACCTTCAACTTAAATTATAACGCCAGACAATCGATGTAAATGTCTATGTTGATAGAATAGTGTTGGAAATAAAAACAACCCTTGCATTGCATTGCAATAGTTATACTTTGTTCCCTGAAGTTGGTATTAGGCATATAAGCAACGGCAGCAGCAGACTGATATTACCTATGATTCTACTAGGTATTATGGTGGGTTTTCAGGATGTGAAGGGATATAATCATGGGTTTCATAAAGGTTTATACTATTGCATGGGTTTTCATGTTTTAGAAGAATGTAGTCATGAGTGTCATAAGTCTTAATGCCACTGCATTTGCTGTGAGCAAGGTGAGGTCATTGTATCCTGTGTAGGCCAAACCAACTGTCAGAGGAGTGGGGTGAGGGAAAAAGTGCTGGGGGTACCAGGATGAGAGGATCTCCGCCTTACATGGTTAGGGGAGAGTCAAGTCAAGTTACATAGGTTTGCATATAGTTTTATGCATGATGGGAAGATGGTTTCCACCAACGTAAACGACCCTGCTTGGTACTGATTGGTGAAGGGTGTTGATGGCTGGCACTTCTCCAGCTGAGGGGTATAAAATATAGTGTATAGCCATCCGTAGGGGAGATCTTGTCGGGGACCCCAGCTGATGACATCTCCTCCCTATTGCTTTGATGGTTGGTCTGAACTTTGGTTGGGCTGTACTATCATTGCAATACGGTGAATAAAGATCAACAGTCTTCGGAAAATCTTCTATCTACATTGTCTCCTTCGGATGCCTTGTTCCAGAGTGCTAAATTACTAAATAGTCAAGTGGTAATTGTTAATTGGACAATTGGATTTGGAAATGGACATTTTCTAGCCTGGAAAATCCAGACCCTGGTAATCTAGAAAGATTAAGGGTCTGGCCACGAACAATGTAATGGCCCAACTCGAGAGGCGGCACCAAGCATGCTTTTGAAAATCTCACTGCAAGCAATTGGATAACACTGGACCAATGTTTACTCTGAATGATTCCGGACTTCGACACAATTGGATAACACTATGACCAATGTTTACTGACCTCCAACGTTGCAGCGCTGTTGTCATCAGTTTAGCTCGCCTCTGGCCCGCATATATATCAGATACGCCAATTTGATTGGTTCCCCGGGATGCAAGGGGTAAAAGTAACGTGCATCATTGCTCATTCCATTGTGCTCTCTCGAGAACTCGCGACTAAATACTGATATTCATCCCAGGGGAAAATATTGCTTCTTACAACAGTCTCATCTTTCAGAAACAACTGCTATCCTAATACTTTGTGTCCCTTAATGTGCTTTGTAAGAAATTATAAGGTGGCTTAACTCATACAATTAAATTTTTTTTAGAGATTGACAAATTTGTATTTAATTATATTACTGATATCTACCGTCAAAATCTTCCAAAATATTTAGATATTATTTTTTACCCACCCCTAACTTAAACTGAACAGATAACAACGGACATGCCACATTACTAACATCAAAACTGGAAGATAATGCTAGTCTTCAGGGTCACAGAAATTGCCAGGAGAAAGTGGACAACACCTTGTTCATGAAGGGAAATAGCAAGGGCCACAGTTAATAGTCATACTAACTTATGGAAAGTCACAACAGCACAGAAAGCTATAATTTACAGCTGGAAGTAGCACTGCTTGTACTGTGGAAAGGACTGCATGGGCAATATTGAAAGAGATATTGGTCAGGTCATGACTATGCTAGTGGAAGTATTTCACTGTTATGTAACTGCTAAGCACATTTGCCTACAGTAATTGCAATCAGATTCTTGATTCTTATATACAAAGGAGGGGTATTAAACTCATTGTGCTGTAGATAGGGACTCCCCATGTAAAAAACAACCAAGTCTATGTTGTGCAACATAAAAAAATCACTATATTTACAGTATTTGAAGTGAACATGGCATGTTGATTAGCATGTGTCCACCGTCTATAACCTTGTATGTCGGGGTGAAACTGACCCTAACCTTTGACCCCATGGCCCTGAGTCCCTAAGTTCATCTAACTTGCATAGACAATAAATGTACTAGAGTTATTAAAGATCCATCAGTCTGCTTTGGAGATATGAACCAAATACTGCATGTGAGTTATTTGTGTGACCCCTTGTAACCTTGACCTTTGACCTCAAGACCTAAATTGTCTTGCCAGCTCTTTGACAACTTATAGTGGGTAAGTAGACCAAGTTTGATGAATATCTTTCAATTGGCTTCAGAGATATCAGCTAATATCAAGATGTACTAACATAAGTTTTTGGCCCAAAAATCATAGTGCCATGCTCCATTCAAAGCCCTATATATTTTTTTTTGGTACAAATCTGCGCTGTAGGCACCACAAATTTTTAATCTACAGAAAATTACGATTCAAATGATACCAAATATGCTTTTGCTGTATTTACTTCCACCTTTGACCCTTTTCTAGGCTAATTCGTTCAGACTAATATCTAGGCGATATTTGTAACATTTATTTTGTGTTTGGCCTGTTATGAAATCATGTATTGAACAATTTAAACACACTGTGAAACCTGAAGCCCAAAGTTGGAGACATGCATTTAGACATTGCTGCAAATGTAAAACCGGATTACTCTGGAATGGCTTTACAGGGGAATGCTTTGTATTCGGTAAGGTCTGCTGTTTCTTCTGATATATGGTTTGTCATGTGTTCGGGAAAAATTCGTAGTATTCCACCGAGACCGACCGCTGGATAGCCATAGGAGATGGGCGCAGAATGTAACATGAATAAATTACAGTTACTTTTCTCGCGAACCGTTTACCACAACAACTTGCGGCTAACATCGTTTAAAAGCTGAGAAAAGGCTCTTTCGTGTGATGTGATGCATGTAATATCTGTGTGAAGAGTAGGCTATCGGGAGTAGGCTAGTTCAGCAAAGGGTGGATTTGGACGCACTTTCTTTCTTGCCGTGCACTGTCATTCTCCACTGCGTAGGCCTATAGGCTAAATTAATTTGCGTTGTGAATGCTAAACTTAATTTGACAGGCCATAGACTAAATAAAAATCTCTAGTCGGATGCAAGGCAGAATATAGAAAGAAAGGGGCACCAAGGCCACAGTGGCCTGTGAACCTCCGATTTTCAAAGGGACGCGGCCAACGCAAGGGGCAATGACGTGGCCGCCGTAAAATTCCCACCCTGCTTATAACACAGTTAAGGAATGATGTTAACAAACTAACTGGCTAGATCACCTTAGAAAGCTAACGTGCATATTAGCTAAAAAGCAAGCCATATACAAAACGAGAATAATACAAACACTAACACTACAGTTAAAGGTTTTTATTTAAACCAGCAACAATAATTTATATTAAATCTAGTAGCCTATAACCTTTATGGAAATATAGCTAAGCCCTCTCTACTGAAGTATGAAACAGCAAGTGATGTACACAGTGTGGAATGGTAGGGGAACGCTGCTGTTCCAATGTTTATACTATCCAAGCAGCAAATCAGCACCCTTGAAATTCAGACGGGACGAATTAGAAAAGTGTGATTGGCAGATTCAATAGCTGTCAATTAAAATTTAACAATTAGGTGGGGCAGAAGAAATATTTGGGGCATTGCCCTCCCAGCCCTATTCTAGATCCGGCCATGGATATAGCTCTTTGGAGATAATAATCCAGTCACTAACCAATTCGTCTGCTGCAACTCCACCTTGTTCCTGGAAGTTAGCCTACGGGGACTATATTATTATGCCGGAATAAGAGTATAGTTCCATGTCAAATCAGCCAAGAAAATCACCACGTTTAATTTTCTGTTGGTCTTATTACACAGTTTTAAATAGGAAAATTACTGGAAATCTTTTAGTCACTTTTAAACGGGATGCTAGCAGGCAAGATACTAATGGTCTCATCCAATTCAATGATCTATGCTAGGTTGGAGCTAAAAGTGGTATCACCAGACTCAGAGAACGGCTGGATGAACTGGAGAAAGGTACAAATCAATAGACCTCTCCAGAATAAGTCCTGCCTCCGTAACTTCCGTATCCATCCAACTTCCGGGCGTTGATTGTCTATGAGAAATAACATGGCGTTTCGAAATATCATACCGGTAAAACATCTGTAGGTAGCAAAGTAGAAAAAGCTGGTGGGCAGATTGGCCTACACACTTCTGCCATCTAGTTTCCACTGGATTTTTTGATTGTCGGTGCCGTTTAAGTAGTATACTATAGACTAAACTACTTAAACGGCACCGAAAATAAAAAAAATCCAGTGGAAACTAGATGGCAGAAGTGTGTAGGCCAATCTGCCCAGCAGCTTTTTCTACTTTGTCACCTACAGAGTTTGACAGGTACGATCTTTCAAAACGGCATGTTATTTCCCATAGACATTTGATGACCGAAGGTTGGATGGATACGGAAGTTAGGAGGCGGGACTTATTCTGGAGAGGTCTATTGTTTAACTCAAGGGGAGGTGTAATGAGAGGAAAGGAGAGGAAAATGAGTGTAATTCCCCAAATGGTGTAATATCCCTTTAAGTCTAACATGTCAAACACATGGACCAATCAGTAGCCTCGTTGCTACTGCATCAACAGAATGAAGAGAAATACTGAAGATATTTGTGCATCATTTTGAGTTCTTTATTCTTCATTATCATCAAACAAAGCACCTTTTGAAATTACCTTTATAATTTTACCTTTTTGTACCATATAGAATTCTCTTTCACTATCTTATCGATCCACTTCTTGTAGAAACAGATACTTGAGTACTTGATTAAGCAAGAAGTCTTTTTCTCTTTGGCACTGACTACTCCATAGAGCAGTCCATCATAGATCAGTGCACCACCAGAATCCCCCTGTGTAGAGAGAGAGAGATGAAAATATATGTTGTAAGATAGAACCTTAAAAGAAAAAGAGCAATTAGATGTAGACATATAGTCATTAATAATATGATACAGTACAGTGAGTAGAACTATCTCAGTATCTCTGTGGTAACTTTGTAATGTGTCAGCATTCCTCTGTGTGTCTTCCATGCAACAGTGGACAGTTTAGAGATTGGCATTTATCCCGGTGCATTTTCTGTGGAAGTTCTCTCTACTACACAGAAAGGCAAAATGGATAGAAAACTGCAAAGTATAGCCTACAACTAACATATTGGACAAGATCCTAAAATGGTTTATTTGTGGAATCGAGGAATGTGGTTTGGGCAATGTGAAAATGTGGTTTGGTTTCTACAAGCAAAGTGAATGTACTTGTATTACCCTTGCTAAACGTTTAGGGCCCTAATTTGTTTGTCAACATGTAGCATGTGGGAGCATTGAGCTGACTCAATCATCAATGATCAATATTTGTGGTTAAAGTCTTGCCCACAGTGTTAAATTAGCATTGAGCTCACTCATTTATATTTTTGGTTAAAGTCTTGCCCACAGTGTTTAAATTAGCATTGAGCTGACTCATTTATATTTGTGGTTAAAGTCTTGCCCACAGTGTTAAATTAGCATTGAGTCTTGCCCATGGTGTGTCCATATCTGCACATTAAGGTTTTGGCCATGGTGTGACCATACTGTAATAGCGCATTTATTTGTGGTTAAGGTTTTGCCCATGGTGTGTCAATATTAGCACCTTTATTTTGCTGAGTTACTAAATTACCTTTGGTTGGACCTAAGACTGCACTGCCCATCATTCAAACGAGGGCCCTTAATATTACTTCATATTCAACTAATCAAGCTATTTAGTCACTTCCCAGAGAAAAACACAAATTAGAACTGAGATCTCTCCTTAGTTTACACTGCTTCTCCAAGACGCAGTTAAGCTCAATTTAATATCAATATGAGATTTTGCCCATTTTCTCTCCAACTTCAGAGAAATAGCCTTCTTATTGTCTTGGTACAAGTCAAATTTAAGTTCAAGTTAAGGTGTCAATATACTTGTCTTTTTTCTCCTCAATCTATTTGTCCTAAGAGGGGTTCAGGAGCAATAGGTCTGAATACAGGCTGATTTCATTCATGCAAGACAAAGAAAATACATTTTCGAGACAAGATGTGTTCTAATGGGTTTTAGGCACACAAGGCTACGTCCTAGTAAAAATAGAACAAAATTGGCTGATTGCAAGAACTGTTTTTAGATCAGCACTACAATTACATCATGTGTTTGTGTCTCAGTGTCTAGACCTGTTTCTGTATGCGTGTACCTATACGTGTGTGTGTGTGTGTGCATGTGTACGTGTGCATGTGTGTGTGTGCTTGCATACAGTGTGTGTGTGTGTGTGCTTGCATACAGTGTGTGTGTGTGCATGCATACAGTGTGTGTGTGTGTGTGCGTGTGTGTGTGCATATGTGTGTGTGTGTGTGTGTGTGTGTGCATGCATACAGTGTGTGTGTGTGTGTGCATGCATACAGTGTGTGTGTGTGTTTGCGTGTGTGCGTGCATATGTGTGTGTGTGTGTGTGTGTGCATGCATACAGTGTGTGTGTGTGTGTGCATGCATACAGTGTGTGTGTGTGTTTGCGTGCATATGTGTGTGTGTGTGTGTGTGTGTGTGTGTGTGTGCATGCATACAGTGTGTGTGTGTGTTTGCGTGTGTGCGTGCATATGTGTGTGTGTGTGTGTGTGTGTGTGTGCATGCATACAGTGTGTGTGTGTGTGTGTGTGCATGCATACAGTGTGTGTGTGTGTTTGCGTGTGTGCGTGCATATGTGTGTGTGTGTGTGTTGTGAAGAGGTGAAGGCCACTTACACTACAGGCATTGTTGTCGTCACCCTCAGTGCAGAGTAGTTCAGGCGAAGCCCCACATTCCGTCACCTTCAGGTCCCCACACATGGCAAAGGGTAACCTGTCTGTGGAGGGTTGGGCAGAGCTAGGCATCAGCATGTACATGTGTGTCAACGGCCATTGGATCAAGAACAATATCATTAGGGATCACAAGATTTTGTGTGTGTGTGTGTGTGTATGATTTTTTAACCTTTATTTAGTGTTCCACCCTGTCTTTGGATATTGGTGGCTTCCTTCCAGCCAATGAGATGTATATGGTTGTCGGGCGCCGGGTTGGTGCATGTCCCCTTGGCTGGCATGCTTATGAGCGGGTATTTTTTTCGCCGTTTGAGCAAGGGCTTGGCCAATTGCAGCAACATGATGTGACTACCAGGCTGATCATAGGTATACTTTCCCTTGATCTTGTACACGTCCCGTTTCTCGAGCTTGAGGTCTTTACCAAGCACAGCCACCAGATTACTGCATTTGGCAAGAAGAAAAAGAGTTATTATGAGCGCCGCGCAGCAAAGCAGCGGTCATATAGGTTTAGTCAGATTTTTTCTTTTTTTTTCTTTTTCGCTTGTCCAAATTTCCGTCAAGGATTCCCGGGACAATGAAAGACCGGGGTACACGAAACTTGGTGGGCATGTAACCCCACATGGATAGCATGGAACCATCGTTTTTCGTTTTGATCTGTAGCCCCCCCGCTGGACTGGACCCCCCGAAAGGAGGGTAGGACAGACACAGTTTTCTGTGAATATATCGAGAACCGTAGGGTTTAGGAGGACCATTTTTTTTGTATGTTGATCTCAAGGGGCCATGTCAACCCATTCCATAACCACTCATTTCATGTATAGCGCCACCTAGTTAAACACAAAAAAGTAAAAATGAGGTATCTATGACCTAACATAGTGAAAACTGCACAAAATTGGAAGTGTAGGATCATTATGACACCCTCTGAATGCACACCAAGTTTCGTGGAAGTCTGTATATGGGGGGCCGCACAATAAATTAATTTATGTTACTATACACCAACTGGCCTGTAGGTGGCCGGAGACAGTTTTCTGTGAATATCTCGAGAACCGTAGGGCCTAGGAGGTCCACCTTTTTTATGTATGTTGGTCTTAAGGGGGCATGTTAACCCGTCCCATTACCACTTATTTCATGTATAGCGCCACCTAGTTAAAAATTAAAAAGCCAAAAATTAGGTGTTTTCCTCACAATATCTCTGGCTGACATGGTCAAAACTGCACGAAATTGAAAGTGTAGGATCATTATGACACCTTCCGAATGCATGCCAAGTTTTGTGAACTTTCATGGGGGGCCTTACAATAAAATGATTTATGTGTACATTTGGTGACCGTACACCAACAAGGATTCCCGGGACACTGAAAGACCGGGGTACACGAAACTTGGTGGGCATGTAACCCCACATGGATAGCATGGAACCATCGTTTTTTCGTTTTGATCTGTAGCCCCCCCGCTGGACTGGACCCACACGCACACACATACATTCACAATAATCATACGTATGACACATACTCACACAGTAGACATATGTACGCATGCATGCACATGCACAAACACACATACGCAGACAAACACACAAGCACGCACACACACACACACACACACACACACACACACACACACACACACACACACACACACACACACACACATAAACATAAACGTGTGCACGCACACATGCACACAATTCAAGAATTTCTCAGAATTATGAACAGGCAAGATGGGGGTGGGGT
The DNA here is from genome assembly GCF_017589495.1 of Alosa alosa. Taxonomy (NCBI): domain Eukaryota; kingdom Metazoa; phylum Chordata; class Actinopteri; order Clupeiformes; family Clupeidae; genus Alosa; species Alosa alosa. Next base: position 23,902,344 of record NC_063196.1, read on the forward strand.
TGTATAAAATGAATTTTACATGTGAAATCTATGAACTAATCATGTTTTGGTACTTGTTGTCTAGCAGATACCAGTGAGAATTGAGTTTGGATAATGCAATTTAGTGAGACAGTTAGAATCATATAGGCCTTTCAGCGTGATTTATTTTTGTGGAAAAAATGTGCTGGACTGGGCGGCGGTCATATTTTGTACCGCTCTGCGGTACATCTAGTTCCCTTTGCTGCCTGTCAGTCAAAGCACCTTGACATACATAGGACATATACTGTATTACACCAACCAACAGTTTGACCCCCAACCCCACCACACACACACACCCCCCAGGCTCCTTACGGATGGTCACAGCTGGCAGCGGTCAGCACCCAGTATTGGTCAACGAGGCTTCCGCTGCAGCGGATCTGGCTCGGGGTCTTGCTTTGGGGAAGCTGTGTCATCAACAGCACCTGGTGACTGGACTTCTTGGTGGTGCACTCTGCCCTGGCTCCACCTGGCTTCGCCTGGCCTCCATCGCCATCGCCCCCACCTCCTCCACCCTGAGACTCTTCACCACCACCACCACCACCATCATCGTCTCCCTCCTGACCTTCATCACCCCCATCATCTCCCCCCTGCTCCTCGTCCTCCTCCTGCCCGAAGACAACTCCTAACTGCCAGCCTTTGGAAGGAGGCAGGGAGAGACCGCATAGACGAGAAGCAATTTAATTTGATTTACAATGAAACATTACATTTAGTTTAAATCTATTAAACATGGCAACAATCAATGGTTTTGGTTGTTGTTATGGCTGTTTAAGATGAAGTTTCTTTGTTGGATATGGGCTTAAGTAACAAAGTATGCGGCATACTAGGTATACTGTTAATTATGCTTGTCTTTATATCTACATCTTGATTATACAATACAGTACAGAAATTATGGAGGCCTGGAGGTGTTATTGCAAGATTGTTTTGTATGTGAGCTCATTTGACTAAATTATGCTCTTAATGTAGTAAATAATGCGCTAATTTTACTAAATTGTGCTCTCAATTCACTAAATCGTGGTTAAGATGACTGCCTCTCAGTCCTGTGGGTCTGAACCTGTCAGATCTAATCTTGTCTCCCGTTTCATTGCTTCATGGTCTCCTCTCTCCTCCCTAGCTGCCGGTCCCTTGTGCAGTCATCCCTACTCTCCCCTCCCTCTGTGTAGAGCCAGTATGCATATGGAGGTGGGTTGTTGTCAAGATAGGAAAAACAGCTTGTTACGCTGGTGCCACTTGTCACTGATTGGATGGTTCCAAACTGTGCATCCTAATCTCTGGGTGCGATGTAAATTGCCCCTCCGAGTGCTCCGAGCATACTCAGAAACTTTTCAACCATCTCTTCAGAGTGTCAGATTGAATTGACAAACGTACCCCGATTTGTTAAACCATGCTTAAAATTAAGTGGTGCAACATAGCTCGAATTAAATTTAAACCTATCTACAAATCCTAGATTAGACTTAAACCAAGATTAATTTAATACTTGTTGGTGGAACCCACCCTGGATGCCTCATGGATTATTGGAACGCTGTGGTGAGTATTAAATACTGTAAACACAATTGTTTACTTTATTTTATTAGACAAGCAAAACAGCTTTAATGATGGTTCTCAGAAAAGAAGTTCTCCCAAAACACCTTTTCCTTTTTTAGCTTCATCAGCAGGTGTAGTTGTGCAAAAGTAAGACTTATAATTAGAGATGCACCGATATGGAATTTTAGGGCCGATAACGATAACCAATATTTATTGGTTTGTTGTGGCCGATACCGATACGATAACCGATAATATTACTCTTGAAAAAAAATTGTGAAAAGTGATTTGGGGAAAGCATTTAATGAGCATAAATTTATTGCAGTAATTTTACCTACCACCAAATGATGGACAGAACTCATAATAGTCCTCAATAGTACGGCAGTCAACAACATAACAGTAGCCTAGCCCTACAGTATGTGTGGCTCCTTTAAGTGAACCTGACGTCAGTGAATTGCGAGTGAGTGGCTAGAGAGTTTGAATCGTTTTCATTTAGGACTAAACGCTCATAAACGGCTCAGCTTGGAATAAGCTACAGTATAGCGACCAAATCAGAGTTTGTGAGGGAAACTTAGGTTTAGTTTCAACTGCGGGTAACAGAATAAAGCTGCAACTCCTCAGACTGTATCTTAGGTCCGTCTACTCACCAGTACAACCTGCTGCAGCAGAAATGAAAGGCGTTAGCCCCGAAGGTTTTAATAACTTATTATGATGACCTGAACTGAAGCACGAATGGTTAGCATATTTCTAGGTAATAATACAAAACCCAAGCTAAAGTAATGCAAATATAATACTAAAACACAACTTAGAACTAGACCTACTTATGTACTCGTCCCACTAACGAGTTTGTTTATTTGTTTCCCCGACCAGCGCGGTAAAGTGCAAACACACCAGCACAAGACGGCCCTAGATAGGGCTGAGCTCCGCTCTGTTAAGGCCTCTGTAAGGCGGATCATTCACGAGAGGATTTTGAGATGCACAGATTCCCAAATGAACGCATATCCACAGATTTTGTTAGAGTGGTGAAATACATTCACACCGCTGACATTATATTGAGGAAAAAGTATAGCCAACCAAGCTCAAGTAGGCTAGCTCAGTGTAGCCAGACGGACCTTACTAGGCCTAAATTAGGACTTTAAAAAATATCTGCGCAAATTATCGGCCAGAATTCTGTAATCGGACTGATAATAATATTTTCTTTTTTTACTTTTTGGCTAATAATATATCGGCCGCCGATATATCGTGCATCCCTACTTATAATTGCAGTTGCACTATCTACACTGCCTAAACAGCTTTAAGATTTAACGCCAAGCTGTACGCAAATAAGAACACATGAATTTGTATAGTTTTGCAACTGCCAGGCATGCATAAATCATTAAAAGATGCAGAGGCCATGACAGGCTGTTTTGCTATCTTGACAGCAACTAACCACAAGTTGGACTATTACAGCTGTACTCAAATAAGAAGATATGAATTTGTATACTGTAGTTTTTCAACTGCCAGGCATGCAGAGGTGGATGAAGTAGCCTACACAATTCCTTTACTTAAGTGAAAGTATAGATACACATGTCAAATATTACTCCAATACAAGTGAAAGTTGCTAAGTCAGATTTTTAGCCTACTTAAGTTGAAGTACAGAAGTGCCTGCTTTTAAAAATACAAAAACATTTTACCTATATTTTCATAACTTTGCAACTGTTCAAATGGATGCAATAATATAATTTAAATCATTATTCATTTTCTGTTCACAAATCTAAAACATTTTCACTGCTGAATACAAAACCAGATAACTCATACGATTAGATTATTTTGTTTAATAATGTAGGCGGAAGATCTAGCCTGGGGATTGTCTAATTTCATTCCAATTTCGCAATTATCATGGAGGATAGCCTGGTTAACACCAGACCACTTCTCAAATCTCAATAACTAACAAGTTCATCTGGGTTCTCCCAGGCTACATGGAGGATGTTTTGATGAAGAATCTGTTGTCACCATCATTACCACAGCCAATTCAGCCAAGTTCAAATTGAACTATTGAAAAAATGAACTTCAAGATGATCACATTATTGCATTTAATGAATCAAATGTGGTTAAAAGTAACAAGTACTTCATGCTCATATTTCAAATGTAGTGGAATCAAAAGTACAATATTTGTCTTTCAAATGTAATGGAGTAAAAGTCACAAGTTTCCAAAAATATTAGTACTCAAGTAAAGTACAGATACTCAAAAATCATACTTAAGTACAGTAATCAAGTAAATGTACTTAGTTACTGTCCACCTCTGCAGGCATGCATAAATCATTAACAGATGCAGAGGGCATGACAGGCAGTTTTGCCATCTTGACAGCAACCAACCACAAGTTGTACTATTAAACTATTAACTATTATTAAACGGTGATTCTGGCAAAAGGCTGCCATTTATTAAGAGGCTATATATGTGTGTGTGTGTGTGTGTGTGTGTGTGTGTGTATTCGCTTCAGTGCACTTGACACATCATGTTCATTGGCTGAAATTCTTTATTCTATAAATTATTCAGTAAAGACAATCGCAGTGAGTTTAGTATCCACTCAATTCTTGTCATTCTTTCCCTCTCATCTCTCTCTCTCTCTATTCACTTCCTTCTCTCTTTTCACCCAACGCCTCCTCACTCACACCATTCCACTTCTCTGTTCGGTAACACTTTACTTGACAGTATCGACATAAGAGTGACATGACACTGTCGTGAACACATGACACTGTCATGACACATGAAACCTAACCCTAATCCTAACCTCTAACCCTAACCTTAACTCTAACCCTAACCCTAATCCTAACCTTAAATTGTTATGACAAAAACCGAATGTCACTTAATAACAGAAGCGTTATGTCATAAACGTTTATGACTTATTTATGACACGCTCATGACAGTGTCATGTCACTCTTATGTTGACACTGTCAAGTAAAGTGTAACCCTCCATTCTCTTTACAGATAGTTGCACTTGACAACAGCCAGCATCTAGTACTTGTTCTCCCTCCTCACTTTTTTCATCCCTCAATTTCTCCATCCTTTTGGCAAAACCCCTAAAGTAGTTTATCCTCTAAACAGAAGATTACAAATGGTTCTCACCTGCCAGCACCAAAACCAAGAAAACACAAGTCTTCAATGAAGCCATGATGGACTTTCTTGCATCCGATGATGATGTAGGTTCAGTGTCAGGACACTGTGAATTTGTAGACCACAATATCGGTCACCCCAATCACTGTCCAATCAGATTTACGCAAGTCAGCCCTAGTTTCATCTCTCATTTGCTGGGCAAGTACACGTTGACACCTCTATTTTTGAGAAGCCATTGGGTACAGTATACAGCCCATGTTGATGATGTAATTTTGCTCTGTACGACCGCTAACGTTCCATCTCATAGGACACACCCACAACGTTTCCAAAAGGATATTATCTAGTAGGTTTCTGTGTGGCCCTGAAGCCATGACAAAAGGCCTTTGCACACCAAACTCTATATTTGTTGTATGTGCCCTTAAGAATATGTCAAATAAAGAACTTGCAGTAGGAAACCTTGTTATCTTTGCTGACAACATATGGATGTGGAAAAATGCAAAAATTCAAAACTGCTCCAAAAACCTTGTTGAGGTACAAACATTCTAACATCAATCGTCACAGTATGAGGCTGTATGTATTTTTAACCTTGCGATAATTTCAGCAGAAATATACAGACTTAGAATGCAGTGGCATTAGGTGAAAGAAGGCAATCTTCATTATGAGGCTGTTGGCCCCTCTTCCTCCAAACCTAGTTGGAACTGAATTAGGTTGTTAATGTACACAGTCACAGTCACCTGACATAGAGTCAGTTAGGCTACACCTATTCCTTCATAACCATTGTGTCGGTAAACAGATTGAATCTCCTGTGAATTAAAAACTAGTGGGACTGCTATTGGTCTTACATACTGAAATCAATGATTTGGTTTTAGCTTGTTTCCCCTAAAAAGGGAAATGGTGCTGAGAGCTTTCTCTGTATGACTATTGCCGATCCAATGTAGGCCTATCAGATCAGATTATATATATATATATATATATATATATATATATATATATATATATATATATATATACACACACACACATATATATATATAATATATATTTGTGTGTATGTGTGTGTGTGTGTGTGTGCACGCGTGTATGGGATGCATGGGTGCAGTGCGGTGAGGTCTTTACTGGTGTGCCAGGGTTCTGGTAGTTAAGGCCTGTGAGGAGATAAGGTGAGATAAGATGAGACACAGCCCAGTCTGCCCAGTCTGACGAACGTGTCTGTTTCTACATACAGCTCCTCCCATCTACTTCGATCACCTGACAATCCTCTCTTCTCCCATTGCTAGGGAAACGGTTCTTTGACATGCTCCCATTCATGTGTTTCACATATTGAAATACTGTGTGATAAAGGGGTTGCAACACTTAATATGATGCATTATTGCCAGCTGAGGCAGCTAAATGGCTCACTGCATAGACAGATGATAGACAAATGTGCTCACAGTGGCAGGCTCTACACTTGGGCCCTTATCAAATATATTTGAATAACCAACAGACATTTATTTTCCTGGGTAGTTGAACTCTTACTCTGTTGGAAATATTGAAATATTGTGTGATAGCGGCGTTGCTACACTTATAGTAAGTGTTCATTGGTTAACGAATGCCTAAGACAGCAACAACAACAACACATACACACACACACACACACAATGAGGATTCTGAAAGTACGCATGTGTGCGCCAGACACACACACACACACACACACACACACACAAACACACACATTCAGCCAATCACAATCAAGGACCGGAACTATCAGTTTTAAAAGAAAACATTAGGCACTGAAGTAGATCCCTAGCCTGACGAGCCAGACCCACATTAAAATGTAGGGTCTGGGCTGACTTCCGTTTCCGCCCCCTGCATGATGGCTGCTTGGTAATTGAGCTGCCGACCTTAGGACTATTAACCCACAGTTTACAAATTATTTAAAGTGGTTTCTCACTTATAAGTAAGTGTATTACTTTGTCTTTACTTTTGACTATAAAAATGAACCAAAACAGACGTAACAGAAACGAAGTAGCTAATAAATCCACGGCCACTCCAGAGGCTAGCGCAACAGTAGCTAATGAAGCAGCCAGCGCAGCAAGTGGGCTGATGGCTGAAGTTCTGACTGAGATGAAAGGAATGAGAAAGGACATATCGGAAAGGTTGGAGAAGATTGAGGAGTCCTTAAAAGGTGTGAATGAACAAATTCGAGGGTGTGAAAAGCGACTGGATGAAGTTGAGCAAAGAGTGAGCAACATAGAAGACCAGGGAGCTCGAACAGACCGACTACTATCCTACATGATACGCAAACAACGCCGCTTGGAAGCACACTGCGAGGACATTGAAAATCGTTCGAGGAGGTCCAATTTACGGATCTATGGGGTGAAGGAAGGAATGGAGGGCAATGAGAATATGCTAGTGCAAATCTGCTAAAAAAGGCTCTGGATATCCCTGCAGAAGAAGATCTAGGTATCGAGCGCTCACACAGATCCCTTGTGTCAAAGCCTACTGAACCCAACTCCTCCAGATCGATTGTGGTGAAGTTCCTTCATTTTCAAACAAAACAACGCATCCTGTATAAAGGTTGGAATACGAAAAACATACAATTTGAGGGTAGCCGGATCACATTGGACAATGATTATTCAGCAGCACTGCAGCGTAAGCGCAAGGAATATGGAGAGATTAAACGCCAACTGAAGGAACGCAACATTAAATTCAGATCATCATACCCAGCAGTGCTGAGAGATACCTTGGACGACGGAGAAGTAACCTTCAACTCAGCGTGGGAGGCCGCAGAACGACTTAAGCAGTTGGGAATCGACGTAAGATTGTCAGAGGCCGAAATTATGGATAAAGAGCTACATCAGCTGGGATGGATGAGCCAGTTTCGCCCAGGCGGAGAGCAGATATCGCGCACCCTGGTGAAAGATATTGAAGCCCTTTCTAGTTAAATATCCGACGAGCTTGAAGTGGTAGAGAGCGTCAGACATGAAGTAAGTTTGTCATTCACTTTAAGTTGAGGTATAGGACCCCTTACAAAGACATTCAGCCTTACTGACTCTCACGTTGTGTGCGCTAATAACGAGATGCTGTAATAACGAGGTGCCTTACTGGTTTTCACGTGTTTATTTGGACTTATGCAGAGATTAATATGTTTTGCCACCATTATCCTGTTACTTCTGGTTATTTCCTTTATTTTTAAAACAGTATGTTGGAACAATTCTCAAAAGTATAGACTTATTTGCAAGCACGGTGGACAAATTCCAGGAGCAAAAAACTAAAAAAAAAGATGGGACATTAACCCTTAATGAACAATCTTTTGTTGGGGATAGAGAGTTAAGACAAGGTTGCCTTACTTTAAAAAAAAAAGTATGCTCTCTTTTCATTTGATAATTTACTACTCATAATAATTTGATACTCTTTACAACTTGGACCTTTTGGTGAATCCACTAGCATCTACATTGAAATAGTGGGTAGTCCGATAAGGACTTTCAGGGGAAAACTAACGCAAGGATCTCATTAATAACTTGCGTTACTGTCTTAACACCAGACAGTATTGGCCCAGACTTAGACGGTCTGGTCACTCCTTTCCTTCTCTGTCACTGCTCTTAGTTTGGGTAGGAGGCAGGGATCTTGACTCATAAAGGCATGGGTCAACAAGTGGAAGTTAAGTGGAAGTTATTTTTATATTTTGTTTTTTTTTCATGTTCCTGTAAATAGTTCTGTTTGTTTTATTTTACCACTTTTATATGTTACGCACACACCTTGGAGTAAAATGCCTAAGAACAACGGTTGCAATGTTTCCTGCATTCAAGCTGATATACACCAAATCCCAATATGTCAAGCTGTACAGTAGTTACATATAATGTTAAGGGCATGCATAGCCCCATAAAAAGAAGGAAAATACTAGACCAACTTAAACGAATGAACTGTAATATTGCCCTCCTCCAAGAGACACACTTATCCGATGCTGAACATAAGAAACTGACTAAATCATGGGCTTCACAGGTTTTCTATTCTTCCCATTCATCTGGACGTAGGAGAGGTGTAGCAATTTTGATAGGTAGATCGCTTCAATTCTGCTTTGACTCTCAGTTTCAAGACAAAGAGGGGAGGTATGTGTTGGTAAATGGTACAATAAGTGGAGTTTGGGTAACTTTGTTAAATGTTTATGCCCCAAATGATAACAGCCCACAATTTGTGAAAGCCATATTTGATTTAGTATTAGAGAAAGCACTAGGTATATTACTGATTGGAGGAGATTTCAACACCATGCTAAACCCGCTTTTGGATAAGAGCCCTATGTCTTCTGTCCATCCAACAACAATGAGTAGAACACTAAACAATTGTTGTGAGGAATTTGCTTTCATCGACGTTTGGAGACATTTACACCCAAAGGGTCGAGATTATACATTTTACTCACACCCCCACTCAATTTACTCTAGAATTGATTATTTTTTTATGCCTAGAAATGAATCATATAGAGCAGTTGACTGTCAAATCCATAACATAACTTTGTCAGACCATGCACCAGTGTCATTGGTTTGGGATGTGGGAAAGGCAGTGTCCTCCAGCAGATGGAGGCTTAATGCCTCTCTGTTGGGGATGCCATCATTTCAGGCTTTTCTGAGAATGGAGTTTGCCCTCTACTTAGAATTTAATGATAAAGAAGATATGTCCCCAATTATACTCTGGGAAGGTGCAAAGGCGGTGTTAAGGGGAAAGATCATTCGATTTGCCTCAGTTATAAAAAAAGTAAGGAAAGCTAAACAGAATGATTTGGAAAAGCAAATACATGACCTTGAAAAACAATATAAAGAAAATACATCCACTGAAAATCTTCAGAAGCTCAAACAGGCAAAACAGGAACTTGAGGAACTCCTGACTGAAAAAATTGAAAGAAACCTAAGGTTCCTGAAGCAGAAATATTATGAGCATGGGAATAGAGCGGGTCGTCTCCTGGCTTCCCAGTTGAGGAGAAAATGCAGTCTAGCTACTGTCCAAAAACTCAAAAGTAACGACCCTGGCAAACCATTCCTAACTAAGCCAGATGAGATTTCAGAAACATTTGCAACATTCTACAAAGACTTATACTCAGACAAAGACACTGATGGCAATCCAACATTAATTGATTCTTATTTAAATTCCATAAACTTACCTAAAATAGATCATATTTCATCTGAGTTCATAGACAGGCCGATTACTAAACAGGAAATTGAGGATGCTATTAGAAACCTAAAGAATAATAAAAGTCCAGGTACAGATGGATACATTAACGAATTTTACAAAACTTTCATTGACCTCATCAGCCCAGTTTTGGGAAGAGCATTCTCCTCTGCCTTTGAGAGATGGGAGTTACCTTTAACTTGGAGGGAAGCAATAGTTTCAGTAATACCTAAAGAGCATAAGGATCCTACAGATTGCGCATCATACAGACCAATTGCATTGTTAAACACAGATTGTAAATTATTAACATCTATACTAGCTAAAAGAGTGGAGTCTGTTATTGATACTTTAGTACAACCTGACCAGACAGGGTTCATAACCGGTCGCTACTTACCAGATAATATTAGAAGACTGCTTAATGTTATGGAAGGCAGCAGAAACTACGCTTATCCTTGCATGGCACTGGCTGTCGATGCTGAAAAAGCATTCGACCGTGTATCATGGCCATTTCTATTTAAGACCTTGGATAAATTTGGCTTTGGCCCTAAGCTAATTGGATGGATACAGCTATTGTATACTGCCCCACAAAGCATAGTCAGAGTTAATGGACATATTTCACAACCTTTTGGTCTACATAGGGGAACACGCCAGGGCTGCCCTCTCTCACCACTCCTTTTTGCTTTAGTCATTGAACCATTAGCACAGATGATAAGAGAAGATACACTTATCAAAGGAATTGAAATTGGCAATGAAACACACAAAATCTCCCTATATGCAGACGATATATTAGTTTATATTTCAGACCCTTTAAACTCAATCCCTAGACTAATGGACTGTTTTACTAAATTTGGAAACCTCTCAGGATATAAAGTTAATGTCAATAAGACAGAAGCTCTGGCACTAAATCCACTTATCACACAATATCTTAGATCATCACTCCCATTTAAGTGGCCTAAGGATGGTATTACATATTTAGGCACTACCATTCCCCATGATTTAGATAAATTATATAAAGCCAATTATACTAAATTAATGGACAAAATATCTGCTGATCTTAGTAGATGGACTGTGCTCCCCCTTACACTTTCAGGTAGGATAGAGAGTATTAAAATGAATGTGCTCCCTAGGCTGCTATTTCTTTTTCAAACGTTGCCCCTTACACCACCGAAAAGTTTGTTTGTAACTTTAGACCATCTCATCTCCAGATTTGTTTGGCAGGGAAAACGCCCGCGAGTAAAATACAAAGTGCTACAATTGCCTAAACATCAGGGAGGATGGGGTCTCCCCCACCTGAGAAAGTATTGGTTGGCTTGTCAACTACGGGCACTAACCATTTGGATTACAAATAAGGTGGACACAAGGTGGCTAGAGATGGAGAAATCAGTCTGCTCCTCGGTACCACTGGCATATGCCTCATTTACCAAGAATAAATCCTTAGAAGATACTTTGAACAGATGGTCAAAAACTACTCTTAATGCATGGCGAGAGGTACAGCGAACCTTTGATCTCCCTGGCGACATATCAGGATTTTCAAGTATAGAGTATCTCAAAGATTTTATTCCTTTAAAATTAGATGTGGGATACAGAAGATGGAAATACTTAAATCTAACATTTGTCCATCAGCTGATTGAGACTCAGAAGTTAAAAACATTTGAACAACTTGTTGAGGAATTTGATATACCTAGATCAGACTTTTTTAGATATCTTCAGATAAGGAGCTTTCTACTCAAGCACCCTACCTGGGATGGCCTGAGGACATTGGGCTCTCCGATTGAGCAGTACTTGATGAAGATTCAAGAGGGATGACATACAGGGAAACCCATTTCTAATTTATATAATGTGCTATCTAGCATGGAGCAAACAAACACTCTACATGTTAAACATAAATGGGAAAGGGAGCTAGAAATAGAAATTAGTGAGGAGAGTTGGGGCGATATTTCCTTGCAAATACATAGAGTCACCAATGCTGGCATATGGCGAGAGTTCCAATGGAAAGTAGTCAACAGATTTTTTAGAACCCCCCATATACTTTCTAAAATGGATCCCAGCCGAACAGGTGCATGTTGGAGGAACTGTGGGGAAGAGTCAGCAGATCACTCCCATATATTTTGGAAATGCCCTGTCTTAAATAACTTTTGGAGGGAGATATTCGATTTCCTTGATAATATATTTGGCCTTCAGCTGCCTAGGGAACCAGTGTTGGCCATTCTTGGGGATGTTCCAGATGCAGGGATGAATGGCAAGACAACATATTTATTACATATCCTTCTTGTAGCAGCCAGGAAAACAATAACACTTAGTTGGCTTAAAACAGACCCCCCAAAATGTGAGACATGGAAGTCAGTAGTTAAAGGAATTTACATAATGGAAAATATAACTTATAAACTAAGATTACAAGAAGCACAGTTTCTGGAACGATGGACACCATGGTTGGAACTGATGAAGGAGGATGGGACCTAGGCGTATTTGGGAAACTTAATTGTCAGGAATAGTGTCAGATGTCATGCTGTGCAAAGATGGTGTATAATGGTAAATGTAGCAACTGGACTCATTGTTTCTGGACTAACCTTGTACATTATTTTTGGTGTGTGCATTTTTAGTTATTTATTTACTTCTTTGTCTTTGGTGTGTGAGATACCAGAGTTGGTAAACAACTTTGTATTTGAAAACGAAAATGTCATATTGATGTATATGAATGTGTAATTTTACCCAATAAACATAAAGTAAAAAAAAAAAAAAAAAAAAAATGTAGGGTCTGGGGACTCTCCATTCGCAGTGCTCAGTCCGAGGGGCGGGATAATCGGTTGTCTTTCAAATTCCCTCTGCACGCAATAGGAGAGCGCTACAACTTATGAGTCCCATGCGTGTTGGCTAGTTCAAACTTTTGCCAATAACAACATCCATCTTCTTTGTTTTCAAGTAGCAGGGAATTCACGCCAAACCGTTTCAACTCTGCCATCAATCATTATGTTAAGCCCGCCTAACGACTCTATACACGGTGTGATTGGCCCTATCGAAGTTTAATTTTTCCAGCTCGACTAGCCCGGGCAGCAAATTAAACACTTACTATAAATTAAATTTGCTGCCGCTGGGGTGCGTCTAGATTTCTAGGCTAGTAGATCCCTAAAGTCGTCAAGGAAAATGGTTAATTATTGCTGTGTTTTAGGTTGTACCAATTAGCTCAGACCGAGAAAAACATCTGGAGTAGGTATCGACCTCCAAAAGTTATTAAAAAAGTTATTAAAAAAAACTTTGGCACACACACACAAAAGTTATTAAAAAAAACAGGGAGAAAGGAGAAAAATGCAAGAAGTCAACAGAGGAAGGGGGGCGCTTTTGTAGTTGGACTTGGTACTGTGTCTCCCTCATATGGATCTGCACTGCCAATAAACCGTAATTTCTCAAAATATCGCGCCTTTTCTTGTGGTCCAAGTCCTGCCCTATATTGCTTTGCATCTTGCACGCGTTTTGATGAGCTTTTCTGTTGTTTAGACATGGCTATAATCTATATCCAAAGTGCATAATACTCCATTGTAGGCCTACTTCATTCAGTTCTTGACGCCGAGTGCCTCCAACATGGCCATGCAGCTGGGTTACCGCCTACGCTAGTATAGTGGCTATCAAACCATCCTAGCATCCAGAGACCCGAACCTCATGCATTTAACATGAAGGTATAAATAGACGCTAAGGTGTGTGTGTGTGGGTGTATCCAGGGGAGGGGAGGCTTACCTCCAGATCAGCTCAAGCCTGGCACCAGCGCCGGTGTTACATGCAACTGGCACCCATGTTAAAGGGACACCAGGCAACATTTTCATGTTAATTACTCATCTTCGTAAGTCGGTATATGGTTAAATGACTCATTACAGGGCGAATGAAGACTCTCTCGCCCGCCCCTACTGCCTGTAGGAAGAATATCCCGCTTACAAAGTTCAGTGTATCGTACCCACCGACCCGAAGCAGGATCAGTTTACATCCTGCATCCACAGCACAGAGGCAGGCTAACGAAACGCTAGCGATTGTTGCAAACGTGTGTATAATGGCAGAGCCGGCGAAGAAAGAAAAAAGCATCAGGTTTGCCTGGTGTCCCTTTAACTCATTGAGTGCCAAAAACGTAATATTATGTTTTTCCTTCCCATGCGCATATTACGTTTTTAGCTTTTTTTTAAAAAAAAATTATGAAACTAGACACTCTAACACACCTTATATGTGATTTTGGGAACTCTGTGATGAATGGAAATGAAATATATGACGATCGAAAACTCATGAAAACGCACAATCTGGACATTTTATCTGGACATTTTATCACAACACGGTTGCCGCTTTGGGTCGAATCAGTGACGCATGCACGTCAGGTCAAAACCAGGCCATTTTCGTGGGTCTATCACTAGGTGGCAGTCTCGCCAGCTCTCGCTGATCACTTCCCGGAAAGTTTACACAAGTAAGTAGGCCTAACAGGCAACACTTCATATTTCATGAAAGACCTTATACCTCCATTTCTAGAAAAAAACAGCGATTTTGATGAAAACTAGCCACTGTTTGGCTTAGGATTTCTCAGGAACAGAGGCGTGTAGAAATACACGGTTTGCACCCACCGAGAGCTTAAAGTCTCACCTTTTAATCGAGCTATTGTATGTGTTCATAGGGCAACACAGGGGTAGTCTCAGCCACACATGTAACACACAATAAGGGTTTACCACACACATCAACACGAGGATAAACACATGAGGTACAACCAAAGAGACAACACGCTAACAAATACACAACATGCTAAACGTAACTACAAATATTATAACCGACATTACACATTCTAGCATTCACTCGCACTGCATTCTGGGAGACACTCATTCAACGTTAAACATGTACATCCACCGACGCTACATAACCCCCTCCCGAGCCATTGTCGTCCCCGGCAATGACAGCTCAGCTCACCGCTTGCGGCTGCGTCGGTGTCAGTCCCAGTGCTTAGTCCAAGTGACCAGAAAGCCTCTGGCTGCAAATGGAGAGTCCAAGGCGGCTGGAGCTTCTCTGTAGACGTAGGATCCCCAGGCTGTCGGTGGCCCGCTCTTGGCCACTACGACCCCAGGCGATCAGTCTTTGGAGCCGCTCCCGCAGAAAGGCCCGGCACTCTCCAACGATAACCCCTCCCGACTGGAAGGGCTCTCGGCTGCCTCTGTCACGTCAGTTCTCCCCCGAACAAGCACCACCAAACCGCAGCAAACAGTCCCACTACAAGCCGAACCCCCGGATACGCTGGAACCCCTGGACGTTCGGTGGCCCCTTCTGGCTACTGTGACAGCTCGTGGCCGTTGCCACCTGTCCACAGTGTGCCGATCTCCAGGCGGTCAGCAGTCCACGTCGAGGTCCCTCCTCGCGCTGCCCTCTTGTAGAACTTTTGTCGACTGTCTCTTGAGCACAACGATGCTACACTGTGGCGGGAAATGGAGACCCCGACCCTCCCAGCAGGCTCGGACTGACCATCTGGCATACCGGGCATTTTCCCAGTGGGCCGACACACCTTTGGGGCTGATAGAATAGGCTATATATAACTTAATTATTTTGGGCAACGATCGGCCCAAAGTAAGGACAATCAGCGGTCCATTGGTTACATTTCCATATTGACACTGGACTGATCCAATAACAGCTCACGTCAGGCCCCACCCCTTCGATTTTGGCTCAGAGCCAGGATTCTGTGAGCGCATCAAAAGTTAATCGAAGTTGCCTTACATTAAAATTGCGGGTGCCGGTAGTAACAATTGTGCAAAATTAACACCAATGTAGAAGCTTCAAAAATACAATTTTGCAAGTAGGCTAGCATATGTCAGCAACATGTTGAAGTTTGTTGAGTTTGAACGAGGATGCAAGCAGAGCAGAGGGACAGGTGGTGAGCAGGTGGTGGAGAGTGCGAGCCTAGTTGAGGCTACATGATAAGAACTCAGTGGTGGAGCAGGTAGGCTATGTGTGACATGCCATGCTGACGATGATGATTATGATGACTTATTCATTGATAATGATATGATAGCCTAATGATAACATAGTAAGGCCGTGCTGTGATTATAATAACAAATAGTGCAACTTAAATTTTCTAAATAAATGATTTGCAAACCCGGACAGCAAAAGAGTGTCAAATCAACGTTAGGCCTATTGGTCAGATTAATCAGTGTCCGTCAGACGCCCAAAATTCAACATTGATGGCTTGAGTGGTGGTTGGTCGCTCAAAGTAGAGAAGGTTTCTATCTGAGAAGGGTCATCATGGTGAAGATGGGCTAAAAGACTGTAGGCCTACACTGACGGAAATGTCAAGTCATGCACAAGCCAACTAAGCTATATATAGGCTATACGATAGGCTACTGGAAGACACTTTAAATAATTAGTTCATAGCTATACTGTTCTGAAATGTACCAGCAATGTAGGTAGTATAGCCTACAGGAATAAAATATTTCCAGCAACAGCCCTGTTTATTTCGTGTTGTTTCAGTTGTCCTGCAGTGATAACTGGTATAAATTACATTAATGTCTACGACAATCTGGGTAATTTAACTCTTTATACATTTTTTTAGTGCTGCTGTCAATTGAGCATTGTATAGTTTAAATGTAGCCTATTGAATAATTTTAAATGATTCTCTGATTCAAGCAGAAACTCTTCTTTAATAATTGCTTGTATAGCCTACTTGAATATGGAGATCATGTGCTCCATGCCTACCTCTGATCAGTCAGAGTGATAACCAATGAGGCCTACATCACTTTCAGTGCTTCATGACAGTTGAAAACATATGCATATTTAAGGGTAATGCAAAGATTTTGTATTTAATTAGGTGTGCCAGACCGATTTTAGGGCCGTTTGGGCCAAATATGCCAGGGCCGATTTTTGGTCCCAGTCCGCCCCTGCTCGGGACACACAGGAACTCACACACAAAACATGAAAAACATTGCGCAGACTTCCGTCAACCGGAACGTGCGCACTTCAAATCTCAACAGTCCACAAAACGATAGGTCCCAAGGCTCTACAGGTCGACGTTACCCTCTTGGTCACTAGCTGGAGCACCGCAAGCTCCCGAACTAGCAGCTTTGACTCCATCACACTCTCGACCGGCAGCTGATGCTCTGGAAGTTCTTCAGTAGCTGGCGGCTAGCTTTAATAATAATAATAATAATAATAATAATAATAATAATAATAATACATTTTATTTAGAGCGCCTTTCATGTCACCCAAGGTCACTTCACAAATAAACAAAAACAAAAAGGTTGTAAAATTATAGTCATCTCAAAAAAAATCAATTAAAAGTAAAAGTAAAAATAAAAAAGTAAAAATCAGTCAGTCAGTCAGTCCATAAGCCATCTTGAAGAGATATGTTTTAAGTGTGCTTTTAAAGTCAGTAATTGAGTCACAATGTCTCATGTAGTCTGGCAGTGAATTCCACAGCTTGGGGGCTATGTAGCTGAAAGCCTTCTCTCCCTGGGTGCTGAGGTTCACATTAGGGACATGCAGTAGGCCTGCTGAGGAGGATCTCAGTGAGCGGGCAGGAGTGTAGACTTCTAGGAGGTCAGTGAGGTAGGTGGGGGTATAATTGTGTAGGGCCTTGTATGCCAGGAGTATTGACTTTGAAATGTATTCTGTAGGCAACTGGAACCCAGTGCAGTTGCATCAGTAATGGTGTTACATGACTAGTGGATTTGGAGCCTATAATAATCCTTGCTGCAGAATTCTGAATTAGTTGGAGCCGATGGAGTAGCTTGTTAGGGATTCGGACAAGATGGAATTACAGTAGTCAAGGCCGATGTCACATAATGCATTTACAAGGACTTCTGCACTCTGCTGGGTGAGCTGCTGAAGCCGTGCAATGTTCCTTAGATGGAAAAAAGCACTTCGAGACATACTGTTTATGTGCGCACTAAATGAAAGTGTGTTGTCCAGTATGACACCAAGGCTCTTGACCTGGTTGGAGCAAGGGATGGTGCTGCCATCTATACAAAGGGTGAAAGGTTCCATCTTAGCAAGAGCTGATTTGGAGCCAACCACTAAGAGCTCAGTCTTACTGCTATTCAGCTTCAGGTAGTTTTGTGTCATCCACAAGTTTATGTCATGCAGGCAGGCAGTAATTGCAGCTGGAGGAAGAGTGGCAGTATGTTTTGTAGATAAGTAGAGCTGGGTGTCGTCAGCATAGACCTAAAGAATTTAATTCTTTACCCCTCAATATCCACTTTTCTCTGGATATATTTTTTTGGGTAGTAATTTGAATGTTGCATTCGCTAGGAGAGGCAAAGAAAATACACACTGTTGATTGTTATATTTTTTGAAGTCACGTAAGTCTTCTAAAAAGCCTTTCAAATATGTCAATGACGTCATTCATTAGCACAATGCTAGCGTGATATGGGCAACAACGACCCAACCTGTAAGAAATGAAAAGGACATAAGTACTCGTTCATTCAACTTTAGATCTAAAATCTATATTGAACTTGCATAAACTACAATAAAATCTACGATTCTTCCACGACAAGCAGGTGAAAGAGATACATTTAGCCATCTAGCTCCATAGACCCCCATTCAACCTGCACTCGCCCGCGATCACCCCCAGTGGAATTCTAATGGAACTGCAACCAATGTCGATACAATGAGGCTTAATAGGAAGTGCCAAGGCTCTCCGTAGACGGGCTCTGGCTGTGGTCGTGTTCCAAGGTCGTCAGAGAGTTCGCGCTCTTTATGGATGAGATCCTCGGATGACGGCAGCATTGGCGTCGAGCCGGGAACTTCTTGACAGCCACGGACACTTCCGCGACATCAGCCGGGGCCGCTTCCTCCAGCGCTGGCAGCTCTCATCGGCTGTGCAGGGCTGGTCTCGCTGGTCGCCTGCACAGGTCCCACGCCGGGCCGGAAGGTCCTCCATCCTCCACAGTGGCGAGCTCAGCGAGCTGGCTAGTCCTTAAAAGGACCACTGGAACATCTGCTGAGGTTCACCGCTATCTTGCTGGTCTGGTCTTTGGCCTTCTTCTCCATCTTCATCTGGCATAGATCTTCACGCCCCAGGAGGGGCCCATCCCACTTCTGACACCAATGTAGTGATCTCAACCTCAGACAAGATTCACCTTTGGCCAGGACGGCCATTTATTGGAACAGGAAGACTCAAACACAATCAGACATACTAGGACAGGGCAACACAGGGGTAGTCTCAGCCGCACATGTAACACACAACAAGGGTTTACCACACACATCAACACGAGGATAAACACATGAGGTACAACCAAAGATACTAACACGCTAACAAATACACAACATGCTGAACGTAACTACAACTATTATAACCGACATTACACATTCTAGCATTCACTCGCACTGCATTCTGGGAGACACTCATTCAACGTTAGACATGTACATCCACCGACGCTACAGTATCATGGTTAAGCTTTCAAACATTTCACTGACTGCTGCCAGGCTAAGGCTCTCTGTGGCTACCTAGTCGATCTGTAGCCTAAATTGAGGAAGCATTGCTGTTCTAAAAATAAATAAATAACAGTGATGCCAGTAACGCGTTACTTAGTAACGTGTTAGTCTATTTTGACCACTTTTGTCGGTAACGAGTAATCTAACGCGCTACTATTTACAAACCAGTAATCAGATTAAAGTTACTTATCTAAATCACTGTGCGTTACTATTTTTGTAATTTTCCTTGGTAAAAAGATATATTCTTTGCTTTCTTCTTGTCAGCATGAGGACAACTCGCGTGTAAAACCACGCAGCGACACAAACGTAAACAACAATGGAGGGAGGAGAGAGATGCACGTTTTATCTATACCAGTGGTCACCAACCTTTTTGAGCCCAAGATCCCTAACCTCGCCCTGAACAAAGGCAAGATCTACCTTGAAGCGTCAAAAGAAAATAAAAGCTAAAATACTTCCAATTTAAAGCCTTGTGTCAGCAAATGTATCAGGTCAAAAATATCACATCCTCCACCCCCTTATACAGGCGTCAATGAGATAACAACACTTTAACATAGTCTTTACTTACATGATTTTGGTTTTGATTTTCTAATTGGAGTAAGTGTTTGTGACAATACGTCATGATAAATTTAATGTTTGATCGCTGTTTTTGTTATGAATCATCTTTCACGTAATTAATGCGCACTCTAAGTGAAAGTAACCTAAGCCTAGGCCTACAATGCACTCCGTGTCTGTGCAGGTCCGCAATCGATTACATTCTTCAAATGGAGAACAAATTCCTGATCGCTAAACTTTTGTTTTTTATTTTCTGTCAGTTAGCAGTTGATGTAGAAACACCTAGCATAATTTGACTTCAGCAGTGACAAGTCCTGTTGAGAGAGAGAGAGAGAGAGAGCGCGCACCTGCAAAGTGGTGCTGTGCGCGTGTGTGTCTGCATGGGGTTACGTTCGGTTCAAGTCAGAAGTTGGTTCGTCCGGTCCCACATTCACGCTGCTCCATTATTAGATTAACGTTATCAGACAGCACTGTAAATGTATGCAGGAATTTCTCGCATTATGATGGCTAGGTCTTGAATAAATCATGCGCTATCCTATCCCGCGCTGAAATGTAGGCTACGCCTTGTAAACGTTGGCAAACATGTGGGAATTTGGTGACT
Organism: Alosa alosa; assembly: GCF_017589495.1. Taxonomy (NCBI): domain Eukaryota; kingdom Metazoa; phylum Chordata; class Actinopteri; order Clupeiformes; family Clupeidae; genus Alosa; species Alosa alosa. The sequence continues at coordinate 23,922,701 of NC_063196.1, forward strand.
GTTTTTAATTGTCCTGTTATTCTCGGGATCTACTGGGCAAGTCCTAAAGATCTACTGGTCGATCGCGATCGACGGGTTGGCGACCACTGATCTATACAGTCATTATTTTGAGTTTGTGTCAGCTAAACATGACAACATTAAGGTACGTTGTACATTCTGTGCTGGCGACAAAGTGCTGTCTAGCTAGATATCCCAAGTCTCCCGAAGTTTTGGGAGTCTCCCACATATTGATATCCTGACGCCCGCAAATTACATAAAATCTCCCGGAACCTAGAGCGAACAAGAGCACGCAAGCCAGACCGGACTTCAAATCGCGTGTGCATCTAAGTTTAACGCGCACACAACGGAGAGGGAGAGAGAGAGAGGAGTGGTGCGTGTGTGCCTGCAAGCGCATCCAAGACAGAGAGCATCCTGGTCTGTTTTGCTAAATCAACCAATCAGTTTTCAGTGTAGGTGGGCTTATATCTCTTTTCTCCCGAACTTAATTAATCAGTTCAGTTAGTGTATCTTGGAACAGGAGCGTCATGGCAGAGTCAGTGCCCCTCAAAAAGGAACATTTAAGACCCATTTCTCATCAGACTACACAAAAGTGTAGGCCTACCCAATTGTCTCATAAGAGTAAAACATAATGATAGTATTGCACACTGCACTGTTTGTAACAGTGACTTTAGCATTGCTCACGGCGGGTTAAATGATTGCAAAAGACTTGTTGAGATGAGTTTAACAAGTGTAATTTAATTTGCATATTACTCAGGCCTATACTAGATGGCTAGTTGCCAAGGCTACATGAAAAGGCCAAACTACCAAAATCTACATATTTTACTATCACAATTTCTATCAATAGGCCTTCCTTATTTGGTGTACTGACTAGACATTATTGAACAAACATCTGCATTTCAGTATCTAAGTAGGTTAAGTTGGGATGTCTGCTATACATTGTTGGCATTTACTGTTAAAATGCACTTCCAGTATAGTGATTATTGGCAAAACCGGTTATCATTTTTATGTTGAGGCGGTGGGGGTGTTGTCGGCAGCTGCTGAAAGTAACTAATAAAGTAACTTGTAATCTAACTTAGTTACTTTTAAAATCAAGTAATCAGTAAAGTAACTAAGTTACTTTTTAAAGGAGTAATCAGTAATCAGATTACTTTTTCAAGCTAACTGTGGCAACACTGATAAATAATAATAATAATAATAATAAAAAAAACTGTGATAGAGGAGGATTGAACCCTAGTCGACTGCGTGAAAAAGCAATTTGTAGGCATTAATCTGTTGCACCACATGAAAGCACCAGGGTGAGAATTGAGAAATAAAGTATTGTAACAAGCTGCAAAGTTGTCTCAGAATGGTTTTATTGGTTACGCACCAAAACACACGAACGTCATTACACAGGCAACACAAGGGAGGTCAATTAAACAAGCACGATACACAAACAGGGTAGTCACATACAATACACGGGGTAAACACATAAAGAAAGACTATACCAGCTAACACATACATGACAAGGTAAACGCAATTACTCTCACTAAAACCAACATCAACATTACACACACACATATACACTGCACAGCATCATGGGAGCACAGTCATAACAGCTAGGCTCAGTTCACTACACAGCCCCTCCGAGACTTAGTCTATGTCCCTTTGACTCAAGTCTTACCCTACGTCAGTCCATGAGCCTGGCTGGGACGCGACTCTGGCGTTGTGGGCGCCCCGCTGTCATGGCGGTGACTTCCGGGGACGGCTGCACGTGACCGGTGTTAGAGCCACAGCTCCATTGTCACCAAGGTCCACAGAATCAGTGTCCAAGTCTCCACGGCCCTCAGCTGAGGCCAGGGGTCGATACGGGGCCAGTCAATCACGGTGGAGAGCCACAACTCTCCGACGCTTAATCATTCTCACACGATAGACCACATCAGACAGCTTCTCTAAGACATCGCACGGTCCTACCCACTGACTAGTGAGTTTCGGGGAAATGCCTTTCTTTCTCTCGGCAGTACACCCAAACTTTATCACCCGGTTTGGAACTCCTGGCCCGCGACATAGCCAGATCGTAAAGCTCGCTTTTGACGTATTTCAGCTTCACTCATAGCCTGCCTGGCCAACTCGTGTACTCCTTTCAGTCGTTCTCGTTTTCCGGATGCCCATGCGCTGGCAAACCTCAGCAAACACCTCCGCCTCGAAATTCCGTCCTTGGTCGCTGTGGAGCTCTTCCGGTGCCCCGAACCGGCAGAACATCTCAGTGACCAGTCTGTCCACTGTCGTCTGGGCGCTCTGATCTGGCACTGCATACGCCTCCGTATGGCGAACAGTAAGCGATGAGGCTGAAGTCGGATGGGCCGCGCTCTCTGAGCGGAGAGTGGTGTTTGCTCAACATTGTTCGTGTACACATAGTTTACTAAAAAGAAAGGTTTTGGACAACTCACTCGTTGCAAGATGGCAAGATGGCAGCGAGCAGAAAAAACAATGTGTAGAGACACTGATGATACTTCGATCAAAGTTCCATGTTGTGTCGAGCCTTCATAGTGTTTGAAAAATAGCGATTTTGACGCGATTGTATCAAAAAAAAGTAGTGGCCCTATAGGAATCCCATTCAAAAGGTCATTTCACCCGACAATGCATACAAGCTTAATAGTGGCGCTTTGGACGTACTTATGCATTTACATGAAAGTTTGACTTGGGTACATTCACAAAACACTATATGATGCATTTTGGTGAGAGTTACGCAGATGAAACTTGTGATTGTTTGCTGATAAGATGCACCTGTGCTTGTTATGGGCGTGCTGCAGAGAAACTTCTCTGTTTGACGAAACGCCGGTTATAGTGATTGGTTCAAAGCGGTTCAAAGGAACAATGATTTTAAACCTCAAACTGTGCCCTCCCACCCAGAAATAAACGTACGCCTATGGATCTAGGCCAGACTCTCTGCGAAGTCAGAGAGTCTGGTTTCCAGGCTATGATAGTCTACCTGCTTGCGCCACGAACCAGCTGACGGAGCTCACAGAAATTGACTTGAGTTGTATGATTAAAAGAAGTCAGCTAATGTTATTATCATTGTAACAAGTTAACATAGCTGTTTATGTTATCTGGCTACCATGTTATCATGCTACCGTTGCCCAAGCCATTTAGTAGGCCTTCAAAGTATCATGGTTAAGTTACAAACGTCTCACTGAGGTTAGGCTGTGGCCGCCCCTACCTGAAGTATCTGAGGCACATGAACGTCAGCAAATAAATTAAATAAAAATGTGTTATCTAATTGTGTATCCTTTTGTCCAGCCTATTCTTTTAAGAATTCAGTTCATGAAACACAGACATTGAAACGCACACTGCAATGGGCAGGAGAAGTCTATAACGTGTCCATATTTTACACAAAATTAGCGCACAGGGAGTCAAAACTCTTAAGCTTAAAGGCTATTAACGTTAATGTTGCTGACATGTAAACATGGGTTTGATGTTTTGTTGATACTGTAGTGAACTGAGCCTAGCTGTTATGACTGTGCTCCCATGATGCTGTGCAGTATATATGTGTGTGTGTAATGTTGATGTTGGTTTTAGTGAGAGTAATTGCGTTTACCTTGTCATGTATGTGTTAGCTGGTATAGTCTTTCTTTATGTTGTACCTCATGTGTTTACGCCGTGTATTGTATGTGACTACCCTGTTTGTGTATCGTGCTTGTTTAATTGACCTCCCTTGTGTTGCCTGTATAATGACGTTCGTGTGTTTTAGTGCGTAACCAATAAAACCATTCTGAGACAACTTTGCAGTTTGTTACATTGGTGTCAGAAATGGGATGACGACCCCTACTGGACGGGAGGAGAAAGCTGCGACCGATACCCCGGCGATGATGAGTTTCCTGCCAAGGCGGCGGTAGAAGGGCGCCCCAGCGCAAAGTTGCCCCACTACAATGGCGAAAGGCTGCTGGCGACATACCTGGTACAGGTCCGGCTGGCAGCCGAGCTGAATGGCTGGTCGGCGGAGAGAATGGGCGTACATGTGGCATTGGCCCTGGAGGGGGACGCACTACAAGTATTAGAAGACCTGCCACCGGCGGAGCAAGTAAGCTGGACCGCAATCGAAGCAGCTCTGCAACGACGATTCGGCCAGAGAATCTTCATCAGCGATGTCAGAGAACAACTCGCTTCCAGACGGCGACACAAGGACGAGAGACTGGGCAAGTTCGCGGCTGACCTGCAGCTGTATGCCCGGCGGGGCTACCCAACGTACAGCCAGGGTCTACATGAAGAGATGGCACTGGAAGCGTTCGTGCGAGGCATCCACCCAGAGCGGCTAAAAGAAACTTTCGCCTGAGTGCCCCCAGCTCGCTGTCCGCGGCCCTCGCGGTGGAAAACATCTTCCACACAACAGAGTCTAGGCATTGCGTACGCCAGACATCGATGGAGGAAGACGGGGAGGAACTGGAGGTGACGCGGCAGACCGCGCACAGCCACCACCACAAGCGCCATGCGCCAGTGGAAGAGGCCGACCAGCGGAGGCGGATGCCACCCGGTGTGTGGCGAGCAGGACATCGCGTGGTACTACCCAGCCCCGGCACCCCTCACGCTCGCGCCCCAGTTACTAGAAGAAGGTGGCATGGCGGGAGGGGCTATGGATTGCATACGGCTGGGCCGGCTCAGCCAAACGGCCACTTCTTCTAATAAATATAATGGGCTACATTAAAATATTTTAGGTCACCAGATGGTGGCATGGCACTGCACTTTGGGCCTTTTTTGGATGTATGAGCAAGCAGTGAAATGGCATTATCTGGTGGCCGTGCAGCGCAACAGCGCCATGACATTTAATTTAACAGGAAATTAGAAATCTTGTTTTTCATTACTAATTATTCGTGAAATCCATCTGATATATTGTATTTTTCATTTTAAACTTCGTTATAAATTGTGATGTAATATCAAGGTACATTTTTGAATGTAATTACTCTGACATGTAAGGGATAACGGCCACCGAAGTGATTGTCTAAAATGCATGGTCACTAGTCAAAAGGTTATTTAAGTTTAGTAGGATGTCCAGTCCACATTGGGAGTGTTTTTTCGTTATCAGATGGTGCAACAAGGCGTTCCTAGGTTTCTTAATCAGTCATAGGTGTGTTTTGGGCGTAACATCATTTAAACCAATGAGAATAACATTTGTCATTCCCTTTAACAGTGAGCAGCACAACTTCAAATAGCGCATCTTCAAATAGCACATTGGTATTTTGATAGTCAGCGGGGCATTTGAAGTAATCTGCTTGCACACGAGTATGGAACAGTCCATATGGAACAGTCCCCCCCCCCCCTCCCCCTTTCCCCATTCAGAACGACACAGTGTCCAATGTGGATTCATTTAAGTTCCTGGGATCAACCATTTCACAGGACCTATAATGGTCTCCCCACATTGACTCCATCCAGAAAAGGGCCCACCAGAGGTTATACTTCCTGAGCCTAAGGAGCTGCTGACCACTTTCTACTCAGCCATCATTCAGTCTGTCATCTGCACCTCCATCACTGTCTGGTTTGGGTCAGCCACCAAACGGGACAGGGCCAGAATGCAACGGACAATTAGGGCTGCAGAGACGATCATTGGAGCTGACCTTTCCTCCATCCAGGACCTGTACCGGTCCAGGGTCAGGAAAAGGGCAGCAAAAATCTCTGCAGACCCCTCACATCCTGGTCACAGACTGTTCAACCTCCTTCCTTCTGGTAGGCGCACATACAGAGCACTGTTTGCTAAAACCAGCCGACACAAGGACAGCTTCTTCCCCCTAGCAGTCACTCTGTTGAACGCTCAGAAACAGCCCCCACCCTTACACTGAACAAAGTCTATCAACACTGTTCTGCTCATCTACAGTACCTCATGTTGTTATTAATACTAATACTAATTATTACCATTGCACTGAACTGCCTTGCACTATATTTATATTTAAATCTTAAATCTTAGTCTATTCTGATATTGTACTATTCCTACCCTCTCTCTCAACAAAAAGGAGGCGAACATCCCCAGCCGCATTTTTCTGGTATCAGAAAAACTAAGAAGACTAAATGTATTGAATAAAAATGAATTGTATTCATCCCTCCCAAGTAGCTGTCATTGACATGTAACACCAGTAAGCACCTAGACAAGACAAATTTAATTGAACTACAACTTGTCACTTTTCATTGAAATAGACCAACAGTAAACACCTGGACTTGTGAGCTTTTGTATTGTTTTCTTCACCAAATAGGCAATACAGCACTTTATCTAAATGTCCTTAGATCAATACTTGCAAATATCAACATAGAACAGACATGGCATCTTTTATGGATAAAGAATGATTGTTGATTGAAGAATTGTGCAAAGGAATTTCACACAGGTGTATCAGAGATTCAGACGTATGCAAGGAATATTTCAACCTTGGGAATAGGTTCCTATTCCTAGTTTACTTTTTCAGCACAGGAAAATCAATAGCGTTTGCGGTCTTTGAATGACATCTCTGACATCTGTCTTAACTGTTTTGCAAAAAGGGTGTGAGAAATGTGTGAACCCAATGAAAACGTGTGAGCACAATTGCAAGAGATGACTTCTGCTGTGCAAAGAAGGTGTTAATGAAGACCAAGTGGATCAGTTTCTTTAAGCAGGTCAAAGCAATCGAATTCTTTAAGCAGGTCAAACGCAGTTCTCATCGTGCGTCTGGTAGTCCTACAAAGCATCCACTAGGGGGGGCAAAAGTACTTGGCATAAGACACACCGATATTCAGAAACAGCCCCCAAGGGTGAGGGCTGTACACTGAGATGCAGGCTACATGAAACCATAAGTGATCTTGGAGGTAGGCCTATAATTAGATTATATATTAGACCTACTCAACATATTATACTGAATATTGAGATATTCAATGTATGATTGAAGTACTACAGAAAAGACTTTTCAAAGTGAAATTCAGAGTGACATCACTAGGTTATGCATATTCTTAAATGTCGCTACACCTCTTGTCACCAACTTGACTGTTCCGTCTGTCCGTCTGTCTGGCCGATCTTACTCTTGAGAGCAGCACTGCAAAGCAATCCAATGGTTGGCACTGGACCCCAAGCCCCCCCTCCCCGACACACACACACACACACACACCGGCCTACAGAGGGACCTAGACCGAGACAGAGCCCACACACCAAGCTGCCGCCACTGCCGCTGTGACTGTCCCGGCTCGGCGTCTTGTCTTGAGCGGCCGACTTTCCGTCTTTCATTCAAGTCCAACACAATCAGTGGCTTGTCAAATCTTCAGCCGCGCGGTGTGCTGATGATGAGACGCCGCAGATTGTGTTGGAGAAGACTTGTCACCCCCAGAGATACAATGCGAACTGGGCCAACTGGCAGTTCGACTTGGCAGATGCCGGTGCCAAGCTACACAGTCTGGCTCGGTTTATTATTGTTTTTTGTT
>NC_063196.1:23935104-23939166 GCF_017589495.1 Alosa alosa
TTACGATGATGGACAGGTGAGCAACAGCGCCTGGTCTATCACGTCATCTGAGCACGCTTAGGTTAGGCTTATGTTTGAAACAAAAACGCTGTGGCTAGAAGGATACATGGCTTTTAAGACCCCATATGGAAAATTCATATTATTTAATGAGGTTGTATCACTGAAAACGATTATTTCTGAAAACTTTGGCCAAAGTTAAAATGCGGGAAAACTGGTGGTTTTACTTTCATCAAGGGAAAACAGCGCTATTGCATTGCGACATGTTCCCTCGTTCGTTTGAAATCTCTGATTGATCACCTGTTCGAGGGACTTGCGACAGCCTTTCCCAGCTGTTTAACATGTTTGTCAATGCTAAAAGAGACATGTAATGCCCTTGTTTGATATTCTTGTTAGATTTGCCAGTTTTGGAAAATTATATGCCATTGAATTACAATTGTCATTGAATAATTTCTACCGTCTAAGTGTTTGTTTTTTTCCTTTGGAACAAAATGGAGGGGGGTGATCTTTCAGTCCTGGTTCTGGGGATGGGCCTCTGGAAACACCCGTAAGGGAGCTGAACACGCAGCAACGGGTAAACCAGAGACTTACAAGCAGACCAGGGCTGTTAGGTTGCTACCACCCATCATATCTTTTTTTTCCCTGGTGATTCAGGCCCTAGCCCTAGAATAAGATATACTCAGAGAAGCCTGAGATTCTAATATATATGAGAGATCTGCTCACAACAACAAGGTAACAAACCAGCAACATTTGATTAAGTGACTACCCATTGAGAGTAGTCACGCTTGAGTTGTATGACTATGGGTGTAGTTACGCTTGACTTGTATGTAGCCACTTAAGTATATAGCCACTTTGATGTAGCCACTTTGATGTAGCCACTTAAGTATATAAGCACTCTTAGAATGTAAAGCTGTGTTGTACTATCCTCACTCTTTGCAAAGATTCAATATAATTGTATGATTTTGATCACTGGCTCCTGTCTCATCTTCTTGATTCCGAATTGATTTACCTAACAGAATTGCGAGAGGTCCCGGGAGCCCAACATCTGGGGTCAGAACGAGCTTTCTGTACATGGTGAGGTCAAGGACCTTGGATTTGGAATCCTGAAAGCCCTTGGTTGTCTGAGACAGCAAGGCGAGAGGGCTGATCTCCGGAGCCCCGGTGACAGGATCCTACTGAAAGGGAATTCTCCTGAGACGTCGGAGCGAGAACCAGTGATCAAGCAAAAAGGCGAACGTTCGGTGAGTAAAATAAAATAAAAAATTAAAGAAATTAAAAATCTCCTCCATAGGGAGTCAAGGCTATTTTGTAGTAGTAGTCTTTGGATTAAAAGAAAACCAGATCGAGCAGGCTCAGGGTTGATTCATCCTAAATAGAAAAACCTAGGTTTATGAGATCCTCTTGATATTTATAAGGACCTCTACGTAGTGCTCATTGGTGAGGGAAATGACAGTTTTTCATGTTATTTGCGATGAACTTAAGCGTATATTTATTATTTACAAGGTTAGCATCAAATTACATTGATTGAATCAATGACTAAAATGTCATAGGGTCGCAACCTCCAGCGTTTTATATACATTTTGATATCTCCGCCTAGGAATATCTGTTGTTTTAACTAAATTTAGTGAAGCTTTGCAGGGAAAATGAAATGCTGTGTGCTGTGCTATAAAGAGTGTTGGATGCCTTGACCAAAGCATTAAGGCCATCCCTGCTCTCCCCAATCCAAAGTCACAGGAGCACATATGCGAGATGATGGGTATGTTAATTATATCAGATTACATATTCCAGTTTTGGTTTACATTTTCCAGTTATAAATTTAATGAAGGCCCCATAGAAAGTATGACCATTTTGCTTAAATACAGGCTATTTGTTTCTCCAAGCTTCCTGCCCCCCATGCTAATAGAACCTGACCCAAGTTATCCTGTTCCACGTGTAGGCCGCAAACACTGGAAGCCATGCGGACGCTATGTTCCTGCTTCAAGGTAGACACAGATGTGTTTTGACTGCAGTTGTTATATTGGTATTATTATTTTTTTCTCATCATAGACATGGAAAAGGTTTTACAACTGTTTTTACAGCTATGCAAACCAGTGTCAAGATGATAATGTGGTATGATGACATACTAGACCATATTGTTTACAATTATTTTGGATACAGCAATGCAATAAAATAAAATAAAATACAACTTTTCATTTGTTTAAGAATAAAGTTCTAACCAAGTTCTTTAAAACATTCCTTTAGGCCTGCTTTAAACAATGTGGAAAAAGGTTCAGATAATTTATAGCGTTGCTGTATGATAAACAATTCATGATATGAGGCACACACACACAAAAAAAAGAGTATCCATGAAGATCATGACCATGTGAATTTATATTTCATTGCTAATTACTAATTTGGTGACTGACCATAGCAGTATTGCAAATGAAATCGTTTTAATAATGTTAGTTGAAACTTAGGAAGCACTACTGGGGCCTTGGGCCCAGATATGTATATCTCTGTGTTTTGTTTCAGGTGCAATCAGTAGTCAAAAGGGGGAGCCTTACAGACCCTATTCCTTTTTCTTTTGTCTATTGTTTTTCCCCCGCCCTTGAACTGTTTGGTTATTACTCTGTGCTCTGTAAACATTTTTTACACACCTTGTGAGAAATCAAGACAGTCAGGTTGTTTCATTTGATTCATTTCCTTTATCGGGTTCTATTCTATTTGAGCATTGTTGAGAGACATTTCTTATGTGTTTTTGGTTTTATATTCAGTTTTATACACGGGGTAAAGAGACACAATTACTGCATTACTCTCAGTTAATTAATAGGCTCATCCTGATTCAATCAGAATGTGTGCTATTGTTTGGTGTCAAAGGCTTCAAGTCATTTAAAGGGGTACTTGAGAGTATTGGATTCAGAACTTATTATTATGACCGCCGCGCAGCGAAGCGGCGGTCATATAGGTTTAGTCAGATTTTTTTTTTTTTTGCCCAAATTTCCGTCAATGATTCCCGACACTGAAAGACCGGGTACACAAACTTGGTGGACATGTAACCCCACATGGATAGCATGGAACCATCGTTTTTCGTTTTGATCTGTAGCCCCCCGCTGAATTGGACCCCCGAAAGGAGGGTAGGGCAGACACAGTTTTCTGTGAATATCTCGAAAACCGTAGGGTTTAGGAGGACCATTTTTTTTTGTATGTTGATCTCAAGGGGCCATGTCAACCCATTCCATAACCACTCATTTCATGTATAGCGCCACCTAGTTAAACACAAAAAAGTAAAAATGAGGTGGTGTAATTGAAGGTATCTGTGACCTAACATAGTCAAAACTGCACGAAATTGGAAGTGTAGGATCATTATGACACCCACTGTATGCACGCCAAGTTTTGTGGAATTCCGTTCATGGGGGCCACACAATAAATTAATTTATGTTACTATACACCAACTGGCCTGTAGGTGGCCGGAGACAGTTTTCTGTGAATATCTCGAGAACCGTAGGGGCCTAGGAGGTCCACCTTTTTGTATGTTGGTCTTAAGGGGCATGTCAACCCATCCCATTACCACTTATTTCATGTATAGCGCCACCTAGTTAAAAATTAAAAAGCAAAAAAATTAGGTGTTTTCATCTCAATATCTCTGGCTGACAAGGTCAAAACTGCACGAAATTAAAAGTGTAGGATCATTATGACACCCTCTGAATGCATGCCAAGTTTTGTGTACTTTCGTTCATGGGGGCCTTACAATAAAATAATTTATGTGTACATTTAGTGACGACACCAACAAGGATTTCGGGACACTGAAAGACCGGGTACACAAAACTTGGTGGGCATGTACCCCCACATGGATAGCATGGAACCGCTATTTTTCGTTTTCATCTGCAGCCCCCGCTGGACTGGACCCCCAAAGGAGGGTAGGGCAGACACAGTTCTCTGTGAATCTTTTATGGTATGTTGGTCTCAAGGGCCCACATCAACCTGGCTCATAATCACTCATTTGTGATTTGCCCCCGGTAAAAAAAATGAAAATCAGTAGGATTAAAAGAAAGCCAAAACTAGATGTACCGCGATAGCGGTACAAAA
>NC_063196.1:23939666-23957166 GCF_017589495.1 Alosa alosa
GCCTAGTATGGCTGGTTTAGGCTACACAATCGTGCATAAATAACCAGACAACTTATCAGTTTGAAAATCAAGTGCATTTATTAACTCTTCATTTAGAAATGCACGTGTGTTGTGCTTCCCTGCCATCCATTCAGTATAGCATTCATAGACCACCCGTTCGCAGTTAGCCCTCCACCATCCAGTAGCAGAGTGAAGTGGCACCTAACAGAAACAGAAGAAAAAGAGATAGACAGTGTTAGATAAATATGTTCAACTGAAGGCTACTTATAATTGAAACTTTAGAATAATCATAGAATATATATTCTATATGTTTGTTGAGTTTGCTGTCAAAATGCCAGGCTGAAGGTGGTGTTAGAATAATTCAGTTTCGCAAGCTGGGTGAGCTCATTGAACATGCCGTGTTTGCTAGCAGCACCAGCCATTCGGGCAGCTCTGTTCGTCCGAACACTTTTGCTGCCCAATGAGCGGTTAATGATAGCAGTCTAGTCAGATATGACTTAAAGTTGACTTATATCAGTATTGCTAAAGTTAGCCTATTAAAACTCACAAAAATATGATCACCAGGAGTTACATAAATGTTAGCTAAATCTCCACGTAAACCAGCAGCACATCTTCAGCCTATAATTTTGACAGCCTAGAAGCTAACGTTACCGGTAGGCCTAGCACTACTTCATATTTTATCATCATGAGTATAATAAACTGTAACTTCACGGACAACAAAGGTAGGAGCTAATTATAAATCAGACTGCGAAAGTAACGTTAACCTAACATTATGATGAACTGCCATAACGTAAGTTAGCCTAAACATTAATTTGACAACAGCAAGTAAATTTAGCTAGCCTAGCATTTGAATCAGTTTGTAAATCTGACAGTGCGATGTACATAGACTGTAAACATGACCGAATTTAATGTAGTACACTTTTACAATAAAACATTATCGTTTGATAAATAAATGCTTGCTTACCATTAAGGAGGAGTGAACTTGACAGAGCTGAACACCCCCGTTGGTCTGACTGAACTGTTGCTGAAAATGAACTGGACAGTTCAAACGTCATCAGCGCGTCAACTATAAAATCCACTACTTTTCAATCACCACGTTAATATTTCCCAGTCAACCACAAATCCATGACTTTTCAATATCTTTTAGTGAACTATGTATCGATGCTCTATCGATTATGGCAACATAAACTATAAACCAATGTTGTTTCGATATCTCTCTTATCGATATTCATGCACTGTCGGGTTTTTGTCAGGATTGTAATGCTGATTCAATGTCTATTTACCATTGAGATTTCAATCTCAACCAAAATGATGATTTGGATGGAAAATCAACATCATATCAATGTCACCTTGCTATCTGGGCTAACACAAACACAGCAGTAGGCTAGTTCACTACATAGGAAGCTACTTTAAATTGTGCTAATTTCACATGACAAGAAAAGTGTAGCTTGTCTGGCTAAGCTACTTGATAAATAAAGAAGTTGAGCTATTGAAAAGTTACTTTATTCAGGAAATAGTGAGGCTACCACCAACACACTTATGCTACAAGTAGCAGCTAGCGATTGCCCAATAGGCTAGTCTGTGCCACTTGTGTAAAATTCGCCGGCCAAATCTAGTATGATTTATTTCTACAATAGCCTTCTTGTGTCAGTTGTAATCTAAGTCAATGGAATATGACTTATCAAGTCTCAGTTCATAGCCGGGTGAACACCGAGTAAACATAGCCTAGATGGCTACGATTTTCATACAGTAATATCAAAGATTGTTCCTTCTCAGCTCTCTGGTAATATTCTATTCACAAAATACAACCAATAGTACGGTTATGTTAAATCTTACTTGTGAAAAGTAAATCTCCCGAGTATGGTCCGCCGATTTGAGAAGGAACATGCTGCACAGTGCTGTCATCTTGTGTCTTCTGCTGCAACGCAACGAGGAGTATGACCGGTCCAAGATGGCGGCCGCATTTCTTGTTTCCAGCAGCCAATGCGGCGTCTATGTATATGTGACCAGGGCCCATAAGAGTCCAAAGTCACGCAAAGGAACCCGACTACGCCACCCAGAGGGAAACTGGGAAATATACCCTACTCAATTATAACACCCTAAAACACAAGTTCTTATATGGACAGAGAGAGCAGAGACCCAATTCTCAAGTTCATGCAAAGTTTTATTAATGTTTTTGGAAGCAAATCAACTGCTGGAAGGGAAATAGTTAGTAAAATATATATGTCTTTTATTAGAGGTCACTAAATTTAGTTCATTAAATAGGTAGTTTACAATCAAGCACAATCACAACAGTTTACAGTCCAATATAAATATGCATGTATCTTGTGTAAAAAAGGGACAAGAAATACTGTACCAGCTGGGAAAGTATGTCAGGTGGGCCACTGGAGGGAGGGAAAGCACCCAGAAGAGACACCAATTTACCAGTGCAAAAATAGTCACACACACGCACACGCTGATGGCCACTCACAGCAAAGGGTGGTGCAAACACGCAGTTAAGAGTGTACACAAACACGCTATAAGGAAACACACTAAGCATGCAGGTGACCAATAAGGAGGAGCAAAGAGTACCCAACCACCAGTGGGCCCGACCGATCCCCAGCTGTGGCGATATACAGCCACTAAGGGTGATGCTGATGCAGCTTAATTGTATCTACGAGACGAACACAGTTGGTCACAAACAAAACAAACAATAAAATGATCCGAGACGCAGACACAAACTTCCCCCTCTCAAAGCACACGGACATGCAGGCGTAACAAGACAGATCACCCACAATCAGCCAGCCCAGACAGCCGCGTCTGTGTGCGAGATATAGTACACGTAAACAAAACAAATTGTAGAAATCATAAATAAAATACAAGGCAAAACAGCAATGGCAATAGGTAGCTCTTCCTGAAGGCAAACCGAGTAGCATTAGCATTACATTTGAACAGCAACAGATACGCAATGCAACCCATGACAGTACATGCTGGTATTACCTTGCATCCACGCTAAACTGAGTGCCAATTCGACCAGTCGTAGTGCAGAACCCACCTGTTAACCATTCCCAGAATATAATATTAAAACTAGCACACACACACTGAATCATCTAGTAAAAATTCAAAGAATTAAAACGCACCTTATCAGCAGACCGAGGGGCTTAGGACAAAGGGAGGAATGTGGCCAGTGTTCGCTGGGAGCTCACCGTCAAAAACTGCAATCTAATGAGTGAATGCATAAATGTGAATTAAGGGGGCATTAATACGAGCGTCTGCTGGACACCAAAAATAAACCCTGGCTTACCTTCCTTGCAGCGACCGGGGGGGATTATATTCCGAAAGAGCCGAGCAACACAGCACCACCCAAATGCTGCTACATATAGCGATTTAAGGCCTAGGCTAAATGAGGAAGTGATTTACGCCATGTGATGTAAATTGTGGGGCCGGCCCATGTAATCAATTGGGGGCGTCCCTGGCTACATATATTATGTCTATGTTTACCGCAGCGAACATCTAATAAGGATAGGACGATGTTCAAATGAAGTGTAATTCCCATTTCTTCTTGAAGCGAAATAAATCTGAGGATGTTTATCGGACATGCTTGGTTTTACTGCAGATACGTTAATCTTGTAATATCAATAAGGACCTAGGTAATGTTACCGTTAAGCGTTGGTTGAGTGATGGAGGCATTTGATTTATTGCATTTGTAGAAAACTATAAATGCGGTTATACCAAGGAAATGTATAGCAGCACTGTTTGTATCTTTCGACTGTCATTTATTGCACGTGCTACAAAATCATTCTGTGCAATGGAAGATTTACCAATGTTACACCGGTCTGATACAGTTTTGCCTATACATGCGTGAGACTGAGACGCCTGTTTATTTTGTTTTAAGTGCGTGCAGGGTAGGGGAATCGATGTGCTTTGATTCCAGCTTGGTAGTTGTAGTCTGTGAAATTAAAAAGCACGTGTGTGTGAAGTATCCAAACAATGACACCTTCATTTCATTATGGCTGCTTTAGCAAAACACCTTAAGCTACTGTGTAGTGGGTCCCATTTAGAAGTGGCTACTTCATTCGCGCTTTCCTTGACTCATGGAGCTGCGTGAATGTTATTACAACTTTTCGCCACGATATGACAGTTTAAGTCCGCTTGATACTGTAAGGCATAAGCCAGTGGTTTCCAAAGGAGATTTTATTTGTGTCGCCAGCATAGCCTATTGACAATTTATGTTGTAAATAGGCCTACCTTATAATCCTACCTGTAGCTTAGGGAAGCTAACAGCTTTCTATTAGGATCTAGTTTGTTAGTTACCGTTTTGTCATAACTCCCTGATGCATTTTTGCATTTCGAATAGCCAGAGCGTGTATATCTCAATCGGAAAATTAAACAATATCGGGTGCCTATGGACTAGGAGCCTGATCTGCCCGCTATTTATTTTTTGATTTCTTAAAAGATTGAGCTTGGTCTGATGAAAGCCAGACTAGCCATGGACCTCAGTTAAACAATGCAAGGGAACATGAATCAGCCTATATTTGCACTAACAATAACGGACAAAAGCTCTTCAACTTTGGCCCGTTAAAATGTGTATGAACAGTCTAGCGACGCATTTCATCAAGGCCCATTTGGACATGTCAGTTATTTGCACCACTGGTTAGATGTAAAACAGCATTTCGTTTCAGACTAGGCTACTGTTACTTAATTTGTGCATTAACAATAACGTTTCAGACTACTGTTACTTAATTTGTGCATTGACAATAAAGTATTACATGAACTAAAGATGACTAAAATCTTATGTAGAAGAAGAAACATTCACAAAAAATCCATCCATCCAAAAATTACCTTTGTTTTTGATAGCTGTTGAAAACGGCATGGAACTGACAGAGATGGTTTTTGTTTAAAAATACATAAAAAATAAATAAATAACATTATGCTGATACCTTTTGCTTTTCCCAAATACAATGTAGCCTACAGGTGTAAGTGACCTTTCATCAATCCAGTTGCAATGGATGAACTGTGATGAACTGCCCTACTTGTAATTGTTTAGAGATTTTAAAGGTTTTATAACAATTCTACATCTTCTTTGGCTATTCTACAATCTATTCACCTTTTCAGCACCAGTAGGGTACTTTCTGTGCAGCCTTTTTACACACTTAGGCATGCCAAACAAGCATACACAAAGTTTCAAGAGTGGGGATGGAGTAAAATATGGAGACAAATTGAAGTGTGATTTATTTTCGCGGAACGGATGTACAGGACTGAGCGGCGGTCATATTTTGTACCGCTATGCGGTACATCTAGTTTTTATATATATGTGATTTAGGTCCTGATGCCTCTAAGTTTCTGGATAGTTAAGAGGATGGACCAAATATATTCTTTTTGATTTACTGTGGTTGTTATTGTACACCAATCATGTGTAGTTATTTTTCATGACTTATGGAGAAATTAGTTAAATCATGTATCTAGTCATGTACAGTACCTGCTTATTTGGATCTGACTAACTTTAATGAAACAAGTGTATAATCATTTATATTTTGTGCATTTTCCCAGTAGCATTGTTTGATTAAATGTTCCAGCCATAAAGGCTGAAAAAGGGGGACTGAGAGAAAGTGGAATAGAACATTATGCCCAATATTCCAATATGTGGTTTAATGTTCTGCATTATGTCCAATATTCCAATATGTGGTTTAATGTTCTGCATTTCTCATTAGTGGGTCACTTTGATACTAAAAGTATGATTCTATGTAATGACTGTATGATATCTGTACTGTCCCTGTGTATATCTGTGTGTGACTATGTATTTAGAGATAAGCGGGAATATTAGGACTTTGCAGTGTTTCACTGTTCTGCATGGCTGCGTCAGTAGCTATCTGCTCCGGATTGCCAGGTTGCCACTAATCAGAGTCTGATTCACTGTAGTCCACGTGAGATGGGATGACCAACACCATCTCCTGTCAGCCTGGAAGGATACTTAAACCCTAACTATTTCCTTGTCTAGTTAGAGCAGCTGATGGATCTTTAGGTGAAGTCATGCTGTCTCTCCCTTGATGCGCATCATTGTAAATAAACTCTGTTCCTGATTTTTCATACTATTGGTCTGACTGGGTCTCTATTAAATCTATGGTATCAAAATTACCATCAATACTCTGCCAATTCATATTCTCCTTTTAGGATCAGATAGGAATTCATTCTACTTTAGTTTGGCAATTTTGTTTGTCCAATGATCTAACTATTCTTCTTTTGCTAGATTCATGATTTTGTTGACTCTGATTGATGTTTGGGAAACAGAACTGGACTGAGCTTGATGTGTATTAGTTTTATGTTATTGAGTTAGTTAGCTTCAGTACCAGCTGGCTTAGGGGACTCTTTTCAGGTTTCAGCTCCTGGGTTTTTAGTGCCTCAAAGTGGAGGGAGTTCTTGGGACTGCTGTTCAGGTGCATCCAAAATTTCAAGATTCTTTTCTGAATAGGTAAAGCCAATGGAAAACGGCCTAATTCTGCCCTGCATGCATTATTGGGTGTTTTTGATTGGACTTTTAGTTTAGATCGACAGAATTCTGCATGTAGGGCTTCAGTTGGATGCTTGTCCCATTTCATTTAGTCGTGCATACTGAGTGGACCCAAAACCTCACTTCCATACAGCGCAATAGGCTGGATTATGCTGTCAAAATTTGCACCAGATTGTAATTGGGATGTTTATTTTGTGAAATTTTCTTTTAATTGCATAGAGTGCCCTGCGGGCTTTTGCTTTTAGTGCATTCACTGCCATGCTGAAACTTCCTGATGCTGTAATGATTAGACCAAGGTAGGTATATTGCATTGTGTGTTCTAGGGCGGTGCTGCCTAGAGTGAACATGTATCTATGTTCCTGACACCTGGGTTTCTTTTGAAAAATCATAATTTTGGTCTTTGTTGGGTTTACTGCCAGGGCCCAGGACTGACAGTACTGCTCTAGCAGATCGAGGAGCTGCTGTAAGCCCTGTTCTGAGGGTGACAGGAGCACCAGGTCATCGGCAAAGAGCAGGAATTTGACCTCTGTTTCTTGGAGTCTGAGTCCAGGGGCTGTAGACTGTTCCAACTGCACTGCTAATTCATTTATGTAAATATTGAACAATGTTGGACTCAGACCACAGCCCTGTCTCACACCTCTACTTTGTGTAAAAAACTCTGTTTGTTTTTCTCCAATTTTAATACTGCATTTAGAATTTAAGTACATTGATTTAATTATATCGTATGTTTTACCCCCTACACCGCTTTGCAAAAGTTTGTAGTATAATCCATCATGCCAAATTGAGTCAAATGCTTTTTTAAAGTCTACAAAGCAAGCAAATATTTTTCAATTTTTTTGGTCTTTTACATGTTTATTGATTAGGGTGTGTAGGATGTAAATGTGGTCTGTTGTCCAAAGATTTTTCAAGAATCCAAGTTGGCTTTTACTGAGGGTATTGTGTTCATTAAGAAAGGTTTGGATCCTGTACTTTAAAATGCAACTAAATACCTTTCCCAGACTACTGTTCACACAAATACCTCTGTAATTATTAGGATCCAATTTGTCTCCATTTTTGTAGATTGGGGTAATAATCCCTTGGTTCCAGGTGTCAGGAAAATAGCCAGAGATAAGGATAAGGTTGAACAGTTTGAGCACAGCTTTTTGTAATGTGGGAGTGCTGTATTTTAGCATCCCAGCTCTGATGCTGTCAGGACCACATGCCTTTTTGGTTTTTAATGATTTCAGCTTTTGCGCCAATTCTTCTGCTGAGATGGCATAATCAAGAATTGATTGTTCTTGATAACTGACTCCAAACTCTGACTCAGAGTTTTTCTTTTAAATGATTCTGTTTTGGATTTGATGGTATTTAGCTGTACAGGGTTTTGAAGTGTTCAGTCCACGCTGTTGCATTTTGGATCGGCAAGGCTGACGCTCAAATTATTCCATATCTCTCAGAACTGGTTGTTATTGATGGACTCTTCAATTTGGTGTAAAATTTGGTTGGTGTGATTAACTTTTTTCTTATTAATTGTGCGTTTGAAGTTTTTTAATGTTTCACAATATTCAGTTCTAAGGGCTGTGTTTTCAGGCTGTTTCCGGTTTGACAGTTGTCTCAACCGTTTTCTGATGCTCATGGCATTCAGAGTCAAACCAGACATGATCTTGTTTTTTTGTTTTGTTTTTAGTTTTCCTTATTAGTTCAGCCTGTTCTGCTGACTTTTGGTATATCATATTCAGCTCATTCACAGCCATATTTATACCCTTTGTATTTTTAGTGAACTGTTTGTTAGTGAAATTAGTAATCTCTTCAACCAATTCAGGTGAGTTTATTGCCTGTATACATTTTTCAGAACTATTAGGAGTCCATCTGTAGGTTAAATTAAGTTTGAACAGCTTACTGGGCTCCGTGTTTGTGTTTGTGTATTTTCCATCCATTTTAAGAAACACATTCATTTGATTGTGGTCAGAGAGAGGAGTTTGCTGCCTGACAGTGAATGCATTGAAGGAGGAAGGAATTCCATGTCACTGACTGCATAATCAACTACACTACTGCCAAGAGATGAACAACATGTGAACCTCCCTAAAGAGTCCCCTTTTGTCCTGCCATTAAGACTTGACAGAGGTGCACTAACTCTCTACCACTTTTATTTACAACATAATCAAGGTTATTTCTCTGGGAGAGATTTGGCGTTAAAATCTCCACACAATAGCACATTTCCCTGGGCCTGGAAATTGCTTGCTTCTGTTTGTATTGTGTGGATGAGCTCTTCATCAAAATAAGGTGAGTCTGATGGGGGGATATATACTGTGCAAAGATGTATGCTTTGTTTTGATATGCCAATCTCATTATCAATTTTTAGCCAGCAGTGGGTTTTTCCTGTTGTGATAACAGAAATGTGTTTGGCAAAAGTCTCCCTAAACCACACCAAAAGTCCTCCTGAGGCGCGGCACGTCTCACTGTTTTTGTTTTGTGGGAGGGTATCAATGTTTCCCCAAAACCTGAGGGACAACCAGTGGATGTGTCTCTACCACACCATGTTTCAGTCAAGATGAGAATATCAACATTTGTAATACACTCTAAGAATTCAGGGTCCCCACTTTTTAGTCCAAAGGCTGAAGAGTAGAGGCCCTGGATAATCCAGCAGCTAACAACAAATGAGCACATTTGAAATCATCTGGTTGGACCATTATGAAACAGATATGCAATAACAACAGCAATCATATAGCTTACATTGGTAAATTACATAGAAATGACTTATGGTGGACAATTTTTTTGTTTTGTTTACTGGGCACAAGCCAGTAACCTACTGCAGAGAGTGTGCTGCATTTCTTTTATCTCTCCAAGTTCGTTCCTTTCTGGGAACGTTGGTTGGATGTTAGGAGAGTGTGTGGCTACTGCCGCAGCGTAGCTTTTGGATACTACCTGTGGCTGTGGCCTCTTGCATGGCGGTGCAGCTTGATTCACTTTCTTTCTGCTCTGTGAATTGGTGGCGGAATGTGATGGTTCTGGGGGGGAGTGTCATGTGTAAGAGCTGCGGGAGATGATGGCCTGGAGACTGTTTTGCCTTCTTGGGAACTATAGGGGTGGGGGGGTGGGGCCTGGGAGGTGGCACAAAGCTGATTGAGGAGGGATTACGGCCTATCATTACGGCAGCATCTTTAAGGGTCTTTGCAAAAGACCTCACACCTTGTTGATGGAGATGGATTCCGTCATACATGTCGCGGAGGCTGATGGTGGGGTACATTGGGCAGTGTGGCACATCTCTTGCTGATTTCGGCGTTGATCCCGTTGATGACATGTGGGGTGGTGTCATGGCTTGGCAGCAACGTTGAAATCACAATGCGTGACGCGGGGAACTCCCTGCTTGCCTTTTCTGCCACTTTCAGGAGAGCTTCAGTTGTGGCAGCTCCGAGAGTATGGAGGTCATTTGTACCGGTGTGTATGACTATGCACTGTGGATTCCCAAGGACCTCCTTCCTCAGGAGCTGCTGGGCGTGTTCTGTGGTGCTGCAGGGCCTAACTGTCACCTTGTGCTTCGGGAAAAGCCTTTGTGGGTCCAGGAACCGCCTGTTGGAGACCAACAGGATTGAGATGTGCTGGCTCTTTTTTTTCTGTTCATCTGGGGTTGGAGATGGTAGAGGTGGGGGCGGTTTGGTTTGACGGTTTCTCTCTCGCTCTTTCTCTCTCTCACTCTCTTACACACACACACACCACACACACACAAACACACACACCACACACACACACACACACACACACACACATTTGTGCCCTCACACATTGAAACTAAGCCCTTCTTTGTGGCTCATTGGGGCCAGTCTACACTACACATTGTATAGTATATGTATGAACGAGTGTACTTTGTTTGTGTGTGTGTGTGTGTGAGAGAGAGAGAGAGAGAGAGAGGGGAAAGGGAGAGAGTCTCTAGCTCTGCACATGCTCATTCTTGCTTGTCAATTGGAGGATGATTGACAAGCAGTCTCTGATTGGCTGTCCACGGATCTAATGAGATGTGCTATAGGTATAGCCCCTCCCCCTAATTGCTTATGCAGTCTTTATGCAAATGAGCGGAGCTGTATGCAGATGAAGCAGGCTGCGGATGCTTGACAAAGACAATGCAGCTTAGCGCAGGGGTGGAGCCAAGAGCCAATTAAAGCATTCCCTCCCTCGCCATTGGCTAATTATCCATTCTGATGAGAACTCCGAATGGCCATAACAGGCGGATTAATTTCTCTCTTTTTCTCTCTCTTTCTTGCTCTCTCTTTCTCTCGCTCTTTTGTAATCCCTGTCTCTTTGTGCTTCTGGTGAGCATGCGAATGGTATTCAGATGTTTTTGGCGGTTGAGCTATAGCTTAGTGTATAGTGTATATGTGTGTGTGTGTGTGTGTGTGTGTGTCTGTGTCTGAGAGAAAGAGAGAGAGAGAGAGAGAGAGAGATCAAGGACAAGCTAACTAACCCTTCCATTTGAGAGATCTGGGCTTGATGAAAGCCCCCCTTCACACACACACACACACACACACACACACACACACACACACACACACACACACACACACACACAGGGGAAAAAGCCCATCATAACATCCATAATGTGCCCAGGTTGGAGGTGAGACATGTTTACAGTTCCCTGAGTGTTAATGGAACGAGGGATGACAACCCTACTTGATAAACGGAGAGATGAAGGGATAAGAGAGGCATAAAAATGCTATGTGTACAGTAGGTGTCCTCGCTCAACCTGAACAGATGAGAGAGAGAGAGAGAGAGAATTAAGATGGAGAAAAAGGGGAAGAAATAGATGGGTGGGGGTGGGGGGAGTGAAGGAAAAAGAGACAGGAAGAGTCTGGTTGGTCTGTTTGATCAAACGTTGTACAATAACTGGGCAAGTGGGAATTTTGATACAGTTTGTAAATATGTATTATTGCATACTGTTCATATTGTTTGATTTGATTTGTACATATGTATTATTGCACACTGTTCATATTGTTTGATTTGATTTGTAAATATGTATTATTGCATACTGTTCATATTGTTTGTAAATATGTATTATTGCATACTGTTCATATTGTTTGATTTGATTTGTACATATGTATTATTGCATACTCTTCATATTGTTTGATTTGATTTGTAAATATGTATTATTGCATACTGTTCATATTGTTTGTAAATATGTATTATTGCATACTGTTCATATTGTTTGATTTGATTTGTAAATATGTATTATTGCATACTGTTCATATTGTTTGTAAATATGTATTATTGTATACTGTTCATATTGTTTGTATCTGCGGAGACCCAGCCTTGTAACCTAGCTCTCCCCCCACCTGGAGAATCACAAATCGCTTAATGACAATTAGATTAGATTCAACTGTATTGTCATTGTGCAGAGTACAGAGTACAACAAAATGCAGTTTGTGTCTAACTAGAAGTGCAAAATAAGCAGAAAAGTGCAATGTGATATACACAGTATAGACAGGTGGTGCAGTATAAACAGTATAAGACGTATAGTGCAGTGTAGACAGTAGTATACAGTTAAGAAAGTGGTATGGTTTTCAGTAATATAAATTGAATATAAATATAAATATGTGCAATGTACTGTATTAGCAGTAGCCTTACAAGACCAGAATAGATGCAATATGAACAATGCATAAACAACATGTACAGATATGTGCAGTGTAGTAGCAGTAACATTATCCGATTAGTAAAAATAATCTAGATATATGCAGTATATTAACAGTAATATTATAAAAAACAGAATAAATATGGATATTCAGTATGAACAGCATAGACAGATATGTACAGTATGTTTGCAGTATACAGTATGTCAATTGTGTCATAGACTACTATTTGTATGAAATCGGGAACGAAAGAGTAAGTGTCTCAAGTATTTTCTGACACTCACCTATGAAAGTGTTGTGAATCAGCCTCATTTCTGTAAATGTACATACTGCGTACTTCTTATGGTCATCTGTGATTTTTGTACCCATGTGTACCCTGTGTGTGTCTTTGGTCTGTATGCAAGCATCCTTTGTTTATCCTTGAATTCAATGAAAGCCTGTCTTTTGCCTGTCTATAGCCTTTTGCCTATCACTAGGTGTGAAATGTTAATGTTTGTAGAACAGCATGTGTCCAGGCCTCTGAAGGACTTCCCAGGAAAGGGGGTAGTTTTAATTAAAAGACAATAGAAGCTGGCCAAAAGGCCACATCCCCCACACCTTTACCTTGCATATTCATACTAGTAGGTCACTCCTTCTCTTTGTGTGTAACTTAAATTTGATAGACTGTTTCTGAGAAGTCAGAGAAGTCAGAGAATACTGATAATCTGGTGAAATCCATGATGGGGTGAAACAAACATATACTTCTCTCCCTTGAGGGCCACTGGCCCCTCATTGAAAAGAAGAAAGCCTGGATCCTGATCTTGCATCGCCCTGATTGAGTCTTAAGAGAAATATGGTAGTAAAAATATACTATCACCTAGTATCTCTTTTGTTCTCATTCTCCTCTTTCTTTCTCACACTCTTGGTCTCTCTATCTCCTCTCTCGTCTGATCTCCAGTCTCCCTTAATCCCTCTCTTTTTCTTTCTTTTTTCTTTTTTTTCCTCTTTTGATCCCGTGAGGGAAATTCGGTCTCTGCATTTATCCCAATCCGTGAACTAGTGAAACACACTCAGCACACAGTGAACACACAGTGAGTGTGAAGCACACTAATCGGCGCGGTGGGCTGCCTGCATCAACAGCCGGCTGGGGGGAGCAGTGAGGGGTTAGGTGCCTTGCTCAAGGGCACTTTAACCGTGCCTACTGGTCGGGGTTCGAACCGGCTGCCCGCAACAGTGGATGAAAAGAATGTCTTCATGTCATGGGGGGTGGTGGTAGTGTAGTGGTTAAGGAGCTGGGCTAGCGTGCAGTAGCCTGAATGTTGTCGGTTCAATTCCCGGCTACCACCGTTGTGCCCTTGAGCAAGGCACTTAACCCCAAGTTGCTCCGGGGACAATGTGATCCCTTGTAATATAGACCCTTTCAACAAGGTAAACAAAAACAATGCTTGAACGTTCTATTTGGGCCCCAATCTACTTCCTCTGCATTAAGATAACATATGCAATGTTAAAAAGGAAGCCTTGTGGGGCCAACTATGATGCTGATAATGGAACTCTCTTGAAAGGGTCCATAGCTGACATATGTAAGTCACTTTGGTCAAGAAGTGTCTGCTAAATGTAATGTAATGTCTCTGTCATTGTCTTTGTTTTTCTCTCATCTTCTCCCTGTATTTCCTCTCTCTTGTTTGCCTTCTTCTTTTTGTTACACTTGCAAACTTCACTGTTACACTTGCAAAAAAAAGGCTATTCTAGCAAGATTGGGGCATACTGACAGTAAAATCTTTTTCTACTTTCAAGTCTCTTCTCAATCCTCCACCACCACCATCAACTACTTCACTGTCAGCAGATGACTTTGCAACATTTTTTCATGAAAAGTTGCAGCATAAAATAAGTGCTCAGTTTGATACACCTATAAGGAGGGCTTTGCCTTGTGTTTAGTATGGCATCATTGGACTCTTTCTCTCCTCTTGATGAGGAAGCAGTCTCTCAATTGCTTCAGTGAAATTAGATCCAACAACATGCCCATTGGATCCTGTCTGTCCCTCTTCTATCTCACCTGTTCTGCTTGAACACACACATGTATTTAATGCTTTACTCAGTTCTGGAATAGTTCCTTATTCTTTTAAACAGGCTGGGTTACACCTCTGCTAAAAGAAAGTACATTTAATCTCAACTGAGTGAAGAACATCAGCAAAATCTCCCTTCTTCCTTTCTTGTCAAGGTTTTGGAAAAGTTTGTGACTTTCTTCATCAGAATAATCTACTGGACCAGTGGTCCCCAAACTCACCCAGCGGGCGGTCCCCTCATTTAGGTGGCCCCAAAACATGTCCGTGGCATATAGCATCTGGCCCAGCAGTAATCACGACATCGTGAAACTATAACCTCAAGCATTTCCCCATTCATTCTCTATAAGGTCTTAACAGTACATGTGTACTTTTGTTGTTTTTAAGCTGTTTAGTGCCATGGCGCGAATGAAATGTAGGCCTAGCTGCAAACAATGTAAAGAAACTGCTGACTGCATCGTGCTCAAAATATTCTAAAAGTTTATCAATTAATTATTTAATAATAACTAACTTCCATTCAAGTCATATTTCTGGGACTTTCTGGATGATTTCTATTTTTTATTCACTTTCGTTCAAATGTACAAATTCACAAAGTTCTCATCAGGTGAGTGAAAGTGGTCTTTTCAGATGTTTTTGTCAGCACTTCATAAACCTCTCACTTAGTTTGAAGACTTCAAAGAGAGTATTTAGCGGAATGTTGCTTATTCACAACTTGAGCTGTGTATGCAAAGACACAGAGTTCAGGATTCACACATTTTGAATAAAATACTTTTTGGACTCCCTCTTCAAATGCTTTTGTTCTGTTTTTGGTATTATTATTTCGGCTGAGCTACATTTTGCACTGATATGGCATGATTGGAATTCTGCTTTGGCTAGCTGGCTGGTATTAATTGCAGTAGCCTATGATTAAATGTAATGGAATATTCAACTAAGGTAGACTGCTGTTCACAGCACTAAGCTATTAATGGTTACTAATATACTCGAGGTCTCTGGCCCTTACTTGGGAAATGAGCATAGTGAGCTAGCCTCCCGGGAAGAAAAAGTTTGGGAACCACTGCTTTGGACAAAGGCGTCTGCAAATCCATAACCATAAGCATAACCATACTGTTGATCATAATCTTCTTCTTCTTCATCATTTTCATCACCATCTTCATCTCCACCTCCACCACCTCCTTCTCCTCCTCCTCCTCCTCCACCTCCCCTTCTCCTCCTCCACCTCCACCTTCCCTCTTCCTCCTCCTCCTCCACCTCCCCTTCTTCTCCACCTCCTCCACCTCCCCTTCTCCTCCTCCTTCTCCTCTCCTCCTCCTCCTCCTCCTCCACCTCCCTTCTCCTCCTCCTCCTTTTCCTCCTCCTCCTCCTCCTCCACCTCCTCCACCTCCCTTCTCCTCCTCCTCCTCCTCCTCCACCTCCCTTCTCCTCCTCCTCCTCCACCTCCCTTCTCCTCCTCCTCCTCCTCCACCTTCTCCTCCTCCACCTCCCCTTCCTCCTCCTCCTCCACCTCCTCCACCTCCTCCTCCACCTCCCTCTCCTCCTCCTCCACCTCCCCTTCTCCTCCTCCTCCTCCACCCCTCCTTCTCCTCCTCCTCCACCTCCTCCACCTCCCCTTCTCCTCCTCCTCTACCTCCTCCACCTCCTCCTGCACCTTCCCTCTTCCTACACCTCCTCCTCCTCCTCCTCCTCCACCTCCTCCTGCACCTCCACCTTCCCTCCTCCACCACCACCTCCTCCTCCACCTCCTCCTGCACCTCCACCTTCCCTCCTCCTCTACCTCCTTCTCCTCCTCCTCCACCTCCTCCTGCACCTCCACCTCCTCCTCCTTCTGCTCCCTCTTCTTCTTCCTCTTCTCAGTAGTCTTGTGCCTGAGTCCTTCATTGAAACACTGGACAGGTCCCCCACAACCCACCCCCCTCCCCCAACACACACACGCACACACACACACACAGGACCTCATCACCCCTTGCTGCCCCAAACAGAGAGCTGTCAGCAGGGCTGTGACTGACTGCCGGGCCCCTAATGAAGCAAAGGGAGCTCTGGAGCTCTTGCCATTATCATCCATAATGCCTGCTGATGGGGCTTTGCTTTGGAGAGGAGGAAAGGATTGAGATTGAGTGTGTGTATGTGTGTGTGTGTGTGTGTGTGTGTGTGTGTGTGTGTGTGTGTGTGTGTGTGTGTGTGTGTATGTGTGTGTGTGTGTGTGTGTGTGTGTGTGTGTGTGTGTGTATGTGCTTGAGGTCGATAATGTGTGACAAGTGATTTCATACAACCACCAACGAAGGAGAGTGAGAGAGACAAACAAAGAGAGAAGAATATTATGATACAAAGAAAGGTAGAGTGAGACACAAAGAGAGAGGGAGAGAGAGAGAAAGCTGTCTAAATGTATTAGCTACATGTACATTCTGAGAGATTTCTTTGGATTTCTCCTTTTTTCCCATGTACAAGTTCTTATCGTCTGCATATTTCCTGAGTAGTTGATGTCTTTTCTGCATATTTCCTGTAGTTAATTTCTTCTCTGCATATTTCCTGAGTAGTTTATGTAATTTCTGCATTTTTTCTGAGTAGTTGACATCTTTTCTGCATATTTCCTGAGTAGTCGATGTCCTTTCCTGAGTAGTTGATGTTATTTCCTGAGTAGTTGATGTTATTTCCTGAGTAGTTGATATAATTTCCTGAGTAGTTGATGTCCTTTCCTGAGTAGTTGATGTAATTTCCTGCTTTCTCCCCTCTTTGTTCTCACTCTGGATCAAACTGGATCACATCTCTCTTCCTTTCTTCTTTACCTCTTTTGCTTTTCTACTCATTTCTTCTCTTCCATTGTTCACGTCTATCCTCTTCTTTTAACCTCTTCTTTACTGTTCTCCTTTATATTGTGACCCTTCAACCACTTTTCCCCCTCATCTCTCCATTCCTCTCCTCTCCTCTCCATTCCTCTCCTCTCCTCTCCATTCCTCTCCTCATGTCTCCATTCCTCTCCTCATATCTCCATTCCTCTTCTCTCCTCTCCTCTCCACATCTCTTCATTCCTCTCCTCTCCTCTCCATTCCTCTCCTCATCTCTCCATTCCTCTCCTCTCCTATCCTCTCTCCCATACAATCTCCTCTACCCATCCTATCTCTGCTCTCCCTTCCTCTCCTCTCCTCTTAACTCCTTTCCTCTCCTGTTATCCTCCATTCTTTCCTTTCTCCTGTGAGGTATGTGCAAGCCTGTCCTCCTCTTCTCTTCTCTTGTCCACCCTGTCTCTTCCCTTTCTCTCTCCTCTCTCCTCTCCTTGCCTCTCCTATTCCTGTCAGGTAATTGACCAGATCATTCTGTCCTCCTCTCCTCTCCTCACCTCTCTACTACTCTCTTTTTCTAAGATAAGATAAGAACTTTATTGT
>NC_063196.1:23977166-23999666 GCF_017589495.1 Alosa alosa
ACTGGTTAGATGTAAAACAGCATTTCGTTTCAGACTAGGCTACTGTTACTTAATTTGTGCATTAACAATAACGTTTCAGACTACTGTTACTTAATTTGTGCATTGACAATAAAGTATTACATGAACTAAAGATGACTAAAATCTTATGTAGAAGAAGAAACATTCACAAAAATCCATCCATCCAAAAAATGACCTTTGTTTTTATTAGCTGTTGTTGAAAACGGCATGGAACTGACAGAGATGTTTTTGTTTATAAATACATAAAAATAAATAAATAAATAACATTATGCTGATACCTTTTGCTTTTCCCAAATACAATGTAGCCTACAGGTGTAAGTGACCTTTCATCAATCCAGTTGCAATGGATGAACTGTGATGAACTGCCCTACTTGTGATTGTTTAGAGATTTTAAAGGTTTATAACAATTCTACATCTTCTTTGGCTATTCTACAATCTATTCACCTTTTCAGCACCAGTAGGGTACTTTCTGTGCAGCCGCACACACACACTCAGGCATGCCAAACAAGCATACACAAAAGTTTCAAGAGTGGGGGATGGAGTAAAAATATGGAGACAAATTGAAGTGTGATTTATTTTTAGGAACGGATGTACAGGACTGAGCTGGTCATATTTTAGACCGCTATGCGGTACATCTAGTTTCAAGTATATCAGGCTTGATGTGAAGCAGCAACACGTTAGGCTCGCAGTCACAGTGCAGTTCCTCAGGGGTGTTGGGGGGGGGAGGGGGGGGTTAGGGTAGACAGGATCCTAGTTTCCTAGGTTCCTGGCTGGCTGGGGGGTGGGGGCTGTCAGTGATGGGAGAGTGGGTAGAGTGTTCAGCATCCTGATTGCTTGGTGGATGAAGCTACTTGCCAGTCTGGTGGTGGGGAGCGGAGGCTCTGTGCCGCTTTCCAGAGGGCAGGAGGCTGAACAGTTTGTGTGCAGGGTGGGTTGTATCCTTGACAATCATTAGTGCTTTGCGGGTGAGGCGGGTGGGTGTAAATGTCCTGCAGGGAGGGAGTGGTGCTCCAATGATCCTCTTAGCTGTGTTAACAGTGCTGGAGGGTCTTCCTGTTCTGATCTGTGCAGCTTCCGCCCACACTGTGATGCTGCTGGAGACGATGCTCGATGGTCCCTCTGTAGAATGTAGTCATGACAGGAGGCGTGGCACTTGCCTTCTTCAATTTGGCGCAAGAAGTAGAGGCGCCGCTGGGCTTTCCAGTGATGCTGTGTTGGTGGTCCAGGAGAGGTTAAACCGCTGATGTGCACCCCAGAAATTTTGTGCTGCTCACTCTCCACAGCATCTCCGTCGATGGACAGTGGTGGCAGTTGTTTTGTGGCCTCTCTGAAAGTTGACAACAATCTCCTTGGTCTTGCTGACATTTAGCAGGAGGTTGTTGTCTTTGCACCATTTAGCCAGCAGGTCTACTTGGCTCTGTAGTGAGTCTCATAAGCCCTTAGTGATGAGGCCCACCAGTGTTATT
Organism: Alosa alosa; assembly: GCF_017589495.1. NCBI lineage: Eukaryota > Metazoa > Chordata > Actinopteri > Clupeiformes > Clupeidae > Alosa > Alosa alosa. The sequence continues at coordinate 23,978,651 of NC_063196.1, forward strand.
GTGTAGTCATAAAACTTCACCAGATGGTTGGAGCTGTGAGTGGTTGTACAGTCATGTGTTAGCAGTGTGAAGAGCAGGGGCTGAGCACACACCCATATGAGGGCCCGTGCTCAGGGTCGAGTGCTTGAAGTGTTGTCCCCGACACGCGTGCTGCTTGTGGTCTCTGCAACAGGAAGTCCAGCAGCCAGTTGCAGAGGGAGGTACTGAATCTAAGCTTGTCCAGTTTGCTGATGAGTTGTTGTGGTATTGTTATGGTATTGAATGCTGAACTGAAGTCTGAACAGCATTCTCACATATATGATCTTTATTGTCTAAGTGGGTGAGGGCTGGATGGAGGGCAGGAGGCAGATTGCATCCTCCGTGGATCGTTTGGCTCGGTATGCAAACTGGAAGGGTCCCAAGGTGGGGTAGGGTGGCTTTGATGTGTGTGACGACTAGCCCCGTTCGGAAGCGCTATGATTATGGGCGTGAAGTGCTACAGGGGCGGTAGTCATTAAAGAAGCATGATGGTGATGATTTCTTTGGCTTGGGTATGATGGTGGCAGTTTTGAAAGTGATGGGATGACTGCTTGCTCCAGAGGTATTGAAAATGTCTGTAAAAAACATCCTTCAGCTCTTCTGCACAGTCCTTCTTACCTCGTCCTGGTATGTTGTCTGGGCCTGCTGCTTTCGCGTTGGGTTAATGGTGGCTAGTGTCCTCTTCCGCTGGCAGAGGAGACAGAGTACAGGGGGTTGAGTAAGTGGGGAGGTGGGGTTTTCTGTGGGTGAAGTGTGTCATTTTATTAGCTTCAAAACAGGCGAAAAAAAACTATTCAGGTCATTTAGCAGAGAGTGTTGTTCTCCACAGCTCCATTAGGCAGGGCAGTAGTCAGTGATGGCCTGTATGCCCTGCCATAAGGGCTCTGTGCATCTCTACTGTCTTTGAAGTGTGTTGTTGTTATTTTGTCCTGTAATCCTTTTTTTGCCTTCCTTTGCCTTTGACTCTACTTATTGACTCCTATATTTTGGCTTGGCCGCATTTACTGTGTGTGTGTGTGTGTGTGTGTGGGGGGGGGGTAATTTCCACATCATAAATCTCTTTATTCTTCCTCCGTCTTCTCTGATCTCCCTGCTAAGTACAGTAAAATTGTCAGCTCACACATCTCTTTCCACACACACACACACACACACAATAATATCAATACCCACACACACACACAATAATATTGGTGAGAGAGAGAGACCTGTGTCATCTCACACACGTATATTTCCTCAGTTCTGTCTAGCTCATGACTTATGGTTTGTTGGTTATAGGTTCAACGCATCGCACGCACGCACGCACGCACGCAGGCACGCACGCACGCACGCACACACACACACAAACACACACACACACACATTATCTATATACATACACATATGCACATACATGGTGTTAGTTTGAATTGTGCGGGAAACCGCAGGCTACACCCAACTCCAATCAAGGTCAGCTACAATCAGGAGCACTGACTTAACCAATGAAACCTCTCGGTTTGACAGCCAACTTTTTTCTATTTGGTTTGAGAGGCCTACTATCCCGGAACACAATAATCTCTACAGTTTCTTGATATACAACAAGTCTCCCTTACTTAGAATGGGTTATAGTCAGATGAATTACATTAGACTATTAGGGGAACTTCAGAATGTTGGAATTACGTAGTAATACAACTCATAAGAATCGTTGACTTTTTTTTTTTTTTCAAGTCAAGTCGGCTTTATTGTCAATTTTCTTTACATGCACTGGTCATACAAAGAATTGAAATTTCGCTTTCACTTCTCTCCCATGCAGACATAGACATGCTTTAAATACAGACATAGACATACTAAGACATAGCCATAGACACAAAACATTAAATTGGCAAGACTGAAATATAGAACATGTATGTATCAAAAATAGAAATATAGGACATATATATAAAAAAATAGAGGTAGTTGTGTTGTATATTTATATAGTCTTAACAGTTACATGAAGTTTAAACTTGTGCTTGTGTGACCTGTATATTTACATTGGATATGCAGTATGTAGTAATTATGACCGCCGCATGTTTAAGCGGGCGGTCACATAGGTTTAGTCAGATTTTTTTTTCTTTTTCGGCAGATGCCCAAATTTCCGTCCAATGATTCCCGGACACTGAAAGACCGGGTACACGAAACTTGGTGGACATGTAACCCCACATGGATAGTATGGAACCATCGTTTTTCGTTTTGATCTGTAGCCCCTCCGCTGGAATTGGACCCCCAAAGGAGGGTAGGGCAGACACAGTTTTCTGAATATCTCTAAAACCTAGGGTTTAGGAGGACCATTTTTTTTTGTATGTTTTTTGTATCTCAAGGGGCCATGTCAACCCATTCCATAACCACCATTTCATGTATAGCGCCACCCAGTTAAACACAAAAAAAGTAAAAATGAGGTGGTGTAATTGAAGGTATCTGTGACCTAACATAGTCAAAACTGCACAAAAATTGAAGTGTAGGATCATTATGACACCCCATGTATGCACGCCCAAGTTTTGTGGAATTCCCGTTCATGGGGGGCCACACAATAAATTAATTTATGTTACTATACACCAACTGGCCTGTAGGGTGGTCGAGACAGTTTTGTGAATATCTCGGAGAACCGTAGGGCCTGAGGAGGTCCACCTTTTTTTTGTATGTTGGTCTTATAAGGGCATGTCAACCCATCCCATTACCACATATGTATGTATAGCGCCCACCTAGTTAAAAAATTAAAAAAGCAAAATTAGGTGTTTTCATCTCAATATCTCTGGCTGACAAGGTCAAACTGCACGAAATTAAAAGAGTAGGGATCATTATGACACCCTCTGAATGCATGCCAAGTTTTGTGGCGCTTTCATGGGGGGCCTTACAATAAAATAATTTATGTGTACATTTAGTGATCGCACACCAACAAGGATTCCCGACACTGAAAGACCTGGGTACACAAAACTTGGTGAGCATGTACCCCACATGGATAGCATGGAACCGGCCATTTTTCGCTTTTCATCTGCAGCCCCCCCCTGCTGGACTGGAATCTCCGGTAAGGAGGGTAGGGCAGACACAGTTCTCTCTGTGAATCTTTTTTATGGTATGTTGGTCTCAAGGGCCCACATCAACCTGGCTCATAATCACTCATTTGTGATTTGCCCCGGTAAAAAAAAATGAAAATCAGTAGGATTAAAAGAAAGCCAAAATAAATATTCATCATCATCATCATGGCTGCATTTTCAGTATTGGATGGTGAAGTAGTCGCTTGTCCACTAGATGATGATCGCTGCAGTGAGATCAGACCTTTTGTTGGAAGTTAAAAGTGGAGTTAAAAACAATGGACCTTTCCATACAAGGACTGTAATTTTACCCAAGCAGCTTAACATTTATCAAGGATAGGAACGATGTTCACATGAAGTGTAATTCCCATTTCTTCTTGAAGCCTAAATAAAATCTAAGGATGTTTCTCGACATGCTTGGTTTTACTGCAGGTAATGCTTAATCTTGTAATATCAATAAGGACCTAGGTAATGTTACCGCTAGCGCTATTGAGTTGATGGAGGCATTTGATTGATTGCATTTGTAGAAAACTATAAATGCGGTTATACCAAGCAAATTGATAGCAGCACTGTTTGTATCTTTCGACTGTCATTTATTGCATCGCTACAAAAAAAAAATCATTCTGTGCAATGGAAGATTTACCAACGCTATTACCGGGTCTGATACAGTTTTGCCTATATTACGCGGAGAGACTGAGACGCTGTTTATTTTGTTTTAAGCGCGCAGGGTGTGAGGGAATCGATGTGCTTTGATTACAGCTTGGTAGTTGTAGTCTGTGAAATTAAAAAGCACGCGGTGTGTGAAGTATCCAAACAATGACACCTTCATTTCATTGGCTTTTAGCAAAAAACACCTTAAGCTACTGTGTGTAGTGGGTCCCATTTAGAAGTGGCTACTTCATTCAAGGCTTTCCTTGACTCATGGAGCTGCGTGAATGTTATTACAACTTTTCGCCATGATATGACAGTTTAAGTCCCGCTTTTGATACTGTAAGGCGTAAGCCATTGGTTTCCAAAGGAGATTTTATTTGTGTGTCGTTAGCATAGCCTATTGGACAATTTATGTTGTCAATAGGCCTACCTTATAATCCTACCTGTAGCTTAGGGAAGCTAACAACTTTCTCTATTAGGATCTAGTTTGTTAGTTACCGTTTTGTCATAACTCCTGATGCATTTTGCATTTAGAATAGCCAGAGCGTGTATATCTCAATCGGAAAATTAAACAATATCGGTGCCTATGGACTAGGCTGGGTGAACCCAGCCTGATCTGCCCGCTATTTTATTTTTGATTTCTTAAAAGATTGAGCTTGGTCTGATGAAAGCCAGACTAGCCATGGACCTCAGTTAAACAATGCAAGGGAACATGAATCAGCCTATATTTGTATTCAACAATAACGACACAAAAAGCTTTTCAACTTTGGCCCGTTAAAATGTGTATGAACAGTCTAGCGACGCATTTCATCAAGGCCCATTTGGACATGTCAGTTATTTGCACCACTGGTTAGATGTAAAACAGCATTTCGCTTCAGACTAGGCTACTGTTACTTAATTTGTGCATTAACAATAACGCTTCAGACTACTGTTACTTAATTTGTGCATTGACAATAAAGTATTACATGAACTAAAAGATGACTAAAAATCTTATGTAGAAGAAGAAACATTCACAAAAAATCCATCCATCCAAAATGACCTTTGTTTTGATAGCTGTTGAAAAACGGCATGGAACTGACAGAGATGTTTTTGTTTATAAATACATAAAAAATAAATAAATAAATAACATTATGCTGATACCTTTTGCTTTTCCCAAATACAATGTAGCCTACAGGTGTAAGTGACCTTTCATCAATCCAGTTGCAATGGATGAACTGTGATGAACTGCCCTACTTGTGATTGTTTAGAGATTTTAAAGGTTTTATAACAATTCTACATCTTCTTTGGCTATTCTACAATCTATTCACCTTTTCAGCACCAGTAGGGTACTTTCTGTGCAGCCGCACACACACTCAGGCATGCCAAACAAGCATACACAAAAGTTTCAAGAGTGGGGATGGAGTAAAATATGGAGACAAATTGAAGTGTGATTTATTTTCATGAACGGATGTACAGGACTGGAAAGGGCGGTCATATTTTGTACCGCTATGCGGTACATCTAGTTTCAAGTATATCAGGCTTGATGTGAAGCAGCAACACGCTAGGGCCGCAGTCACAGTGCAGTTCCTCAGGGCGGTGTTGGGGGGGGGGTTAGGGTAGGTGACAGGATCCCAGTTTCCTGGTTCCTGGCTGGCTGGTGGGTGGGGGGCTGTCAGTGATGGGAGAGTGGGTAGAGTGTTCAGCATCCCGATTGCTTGGTGGATGAAGCTACTTGCCAGTCTGGTGGTGCGGGGGCGAGGCTCCTGTACCGCTTCCAGAGGGCAGGAGGCTGAACAGTTTGTGTGCAGGGTGGGTTGTATCCTTGACAATCATTAGTGCTTTGGCGGGTGAGGCTGGTGGTGTAAATGTCCTGCAGGAGGGGAGTGGTGCTCCAATGATCCTCTTAGCTGTGTTAACAGTGCCTGGAGGGTCTTCCTGTTCTGATCTGCAGCTTCCGCCCCACACCGTGATGCTGCTGGAGACGATGCTCTCGATGGTCCCTCTGTAGAATGTAGTCATGACAGGAGGCGTGGCACTTGCCTTCTTCAATTTGCGCAAGAAGCAGAGGCTGCTGGGCTTTCCAGTGATGCTGTGTTGGTGGTCCAGGAGAGGTCGCCGCTGATGTGCACCCCCAGAAATTTTGTGCTGCTCACTCTCTCCACAGCATCTCCGTCGATGGACAGTGGTGGCAGTTGTTTGTGGCCTCTCTGAAAGTTGACAACAATCTCCTTGGTCTTGCTGACATTTAGCAGGAGGTTGTTGTCTTTGCACCATTTAGCCAGCAGGTCTACTTCTTCTCTGTAGTGAGTCTCATCAGCCCTTAGTGATGAGGCCCACCAGTGTTGTGTCGTCCGCAAAACTTCACCAGATGGTTGGAGCTGTGAGTGGTTGTACAGTCATGTGTTAGCAGTGTGAAGAGCAGGGGCTGAGCACACACCCTTGAGGGGCCCCCGTGCTCAGGGTCAGAGTGCTTGAAGTGTTGTCCCGACACGTACTGCTTGTGGTCTCTGCAACAGGAAGTCCAGCAGCCAGTTGCAGAGGGAGGTACTGAATCCTAGCTTGTCCAGTTTGCTGATGAGTTGTTGTGGTATTATGGTATTGAATGCTGAACTGAAGTCTATGAACAGCATTCTCACATATGAGTCTTTATTGTCTAAGTGGGTGAGGGCTGGATGGAGGGCAGAGCAGATTGCATCCTCCGTGGATCGCTTGGCTCGGCATGCAAACTGGAAGGGGTCAGGGTGGGGGTAGGTGGCTTTGATGTGTGACATGACTAGCCGTTCAAGCACTTCATGATTATGGGCAGAGTGCTACAGGGCGGTAGTCATTGAAGCATGATGGTGATGATTTCTTTGGCACGGGTATGATGGTGGCAGTTTTGAAAAGTGATGGGATGACTGCTTGCTCCAGAGAGGTATTGAAAATGTCTGTAAAAACATCCTTCAGCTCTTCTGCACAGTCCTTCAACACTCGTCCTGGTATGTTGTCTGGGCCTGCTGCTTTATGGGTTAATGGTGGCTAGTGTCCTCTTCACGCTGGCAGAGGACAGGTACAGGGGTTGGTCGTGGGGGGAGGTGGGGTTTTCTGTGGGTGAGTGTCATTTTGTGCTTCAAAAACAGGCTTAAAAACTGTTCAGGTCATTTAGCAGAGAGGTGTTGTTCTCACAGCTCCGTGGCGCAGGCTTGTAGTCAGTGATGGCCTGTATGCCCTGCCATAGGCTCTGTGCATCTCTGCTGTCTTTGAAGTGTGTTGTTATTTTGTCTGTGTAATCCTTTTTTGCCTTCCTTGCCTTTGACTTACTTACTGACTTACTTACTTACGTACTTACTGTGTGTGTGTGTGGGGGGGGCTGCTTATGTGCTTGGAGTATGTGCTTGGAGACCAGAAAGATAGAGAGAAGGTGAGGATTACTAGTTAAGCTGCCCTCCTCCACACACACACAGTTTTGAGGTTTAGCAAAAGCTTGATTGATTTGAATATTATGGGTCTGAGTCACATTTCTGTCTAATAAGCTCCTATTAAAGTCCTGTGTTTGTTTGTATGTTTCTGAACATACGCGTGCATGTGTGTGTGTGTGTTTGTGTGTGTGTGTGTGTGTGTGTGTGCGTGCGTGCGTGCGTGCGTGCGTGCGTGCGTGGCGTGGGTGGGTGGGTGTGTGTGTGTGTGTGTGTGTGTGTGTGGGTGTGTGTGTGTGTGTGTGTGTGTGCGTCTCTATGGGTTATAGTCAGATGAATTACATTAGGGACTAGGGGAACTTCTCAGAATGTTGGAATTCACAGTAGTAATACAACTCATAAGAATCGTTGACTTACTTAATGACTTACTTACTTACGTACTTACTGTGTGTGTGTGTGTGGGGGGGCTGCTTATGTGCTTGGAGTATGTGCTTGGAGACCAGAAAGATAGAGAGAAGGTGAGGATTACTAGTTAAGCTGCCCTCCTCCACACACACACAGTTTTGAGGTTTAGCAAAAGCTTGATTGATTTGAATATTATGGGTCTGAGTCACATTTCTGTCTAATAAGCTCCTATTAAAGTCCTGTGTTTGTTTGTATGTTTGTGAACATACGCGTGCATGTGTGTGTTTGTGTGTGTGTGTGTGTGTGTGTGTGTGTGTGTGTGTGTGTGTGTGTGTGTGTGTTTCTCATTTTGCACGCTACAAAGCACACTACCTATTGAGGAACCACCACAGAATCCTCGCCTGCGTTTAGAACATGCACTTGCACACTACAAAGCACACTACCTATTGAAGAACCACTACGTATGCAATCCTTAAGTTTTATGTACTAGAGGAGTGGGTGTTCTGAATACAGGTTTACCATCAATGCCGTGCAGAGACCTTTGGAGAGACAGATGCTCAATTTTTAAGTTATTTTATGCTTTTTTATGCATGCATTTATAATAATAATAATAATAATAATAATAATAATTATTATTATTATTATTATTATTATTATATAGACCTTTCATATTACACAGAATGCAGCTCAAAGTGCGGTAGTATATATATAGGCTTTGCTAACAAATGCGTAGGCCTGTGGACTGATAAGAGGTTAGCCTTAGTATGTTCTTAGTATTTGTTGTGATTATATGAATTTATAGAGACGTTTAAAGAACACTACAACCGGAAAACTGGCAGCTTTAATCAGTGGTGTAGTCTAGTTAGCTGTAGTGGGTATACTGTGATCAACCCCAAATGTTAATACATATCCTTGCCTATTTTAAGTGGGTATACTGAGATGGTGATGCTTTTTAAGTGGGTATACTGCGTAGTCCTGCGTATCACATAGACTACACTACTGGCCTTAACCATATGGCAGTACAAGGAAAAACTCCCATATTCCAGGAAGAAACCTTGAGCAGAACCCGACTTAATATATTAGGGGGAGCCCATCTGCTTCTGGCTGGCTGCAGCTTTAATAGCAGCAGTCAAATGTAGAATAATCTGAAAAAGTAGTTTACAAGATAAAATGAGTTAACTTAAAGCTCTCATATACAGGTATGTTTTTGTTTTTTTAAAGATATTCACTAAACTCGCCTGTTTGATGTACAGAGGCAGGGTGTTCCATAGCTTTGGTGAATAATGGATAAAAGCAGCTTCTCCACTTTGCTTGTGGAGCACTTTGGGTACAATTAAAAGATTAGCATTGGAAGATCTAAGTTTCCTTTGTGGTTGATAAGATATTAAAAGCTCAGAGATATATGAAGGTTCTATGCGATTTAGAGCTAAGTAATTAACATAACCTTAAAAGCAATTCTATAGGAAACAGGGAGCCAGTGCAGTTCAGCTAACACAGGGGTGATGTGCTCTCTCTTCTTGGTCTTAGTTACAGTAAAAGTCTAGCTGCAGAGTTCTGTATGTTCCAATTTCTTTTTGGGGAGACTAGTAAAAAGTGCATGGCAGTAGTCTAACCTACTGGTGATAAAGGCATGGATTAGTTTTTCTGCATCTTGTTGAGTTAAAAAGGGTCGCACTTTGGCAATGTTTCTCAGGTATAAATAAGCTGTCTGGGTAACTTTACTGATATGGGGCTTGAAGCTTTTCTCTGTATCTAAGATGACACCTAGGCTGATGCTTTTATCCAAAGCGACTTACAGAGACCAACTGCAGGGGCCAGGCCAGTTCGGGGTTAAAGCCTGTGTTGCAGGTTAACCACCACTGTTGATTAATGGGTACATAAAGCACTCAATATATGTATATCATTTTTAAAAATGTCTCCAAATGGTGTTAAATGCCAGTTTTTGTTGTTTTTAGCATTAGCAGGGTTTTTTTACGCAATTCGGTGATGACGTCACTTTGGGGACTACATGATCTGCACTTCATTCATTTCAATGCATTTCAATGGACATTGCGGTTACACTTTCAACATAAAGTTTGTATATTTACACTTCGAATTTCGTCACAGCATTTATATCACAGCTACCCTATGATTTACCAATGGTAATAACGGTGCCTGATATCAATTTAGTAATTTTTCTGAATTTCGGGAGGTCTCGTTTTGGAGGGTATGTTTACATTCATTCGTATGAGAAATGGTCGCGGTTACACTTTCAACATAAAGTTTGTATATTTACACTTTGAATTTCGTTACAGCCTTTATATGACTTTATCTAACAAAGATAACAATGTCTTCCGATTTTAGTTTAATGCAATTTTCTGAATTTGAGAGGCCTCGTTATGAGGCTACATAATGCACCTATTCAGTTCAATGCATTATGCATTACGACACTTTTTTTGTTACTGTCAGTGAACAGTACCGAGTGAAAGTCAACATTTTCTTTATATCTAGTGATAGTGATCATGTCGTTAGTTCAGATAAGTAGGCTACCGGGCAAACTTAGTCAGAAGATCAGAATATAAAGCATCATGATAGCTAGCTATGGGCTAACTTAGTCCCACCTGTGAGCCACCCCAGTTGTTGCAAACTTAGCTTCTAGCCGCCGCCGATTAGAACTAGGCTGGTCGTGTCTTCAGCATGAATATTTTCGATAACTACTGCTCGTGATTGATTGCCACTGACATTGTCAGGGTACGGCTTACCAAAGAGGGATATAATATGGGCAAGTCGCAGTTTTGCAGGTGCTTGTGTGGAGAGCTGCAGTAACTAGGGAAGCGAGTGCGTTTTGGCCGCTGGTCGAGGAGCTCCCCCGTGACCAGCATATGACATGATCTATCTAGCTATCTATCTACCTGTCTATATACATATCTAGGCTATCTATAGCTATCTATTTATCTATAATCTGTGCTATCTACTGCTGAACAATCCCTTACTCGTCTCTCTTTACTCCTCTCTCGTTACTCTCAAGGGTCTACAGACCAAAGGTGGGCTTTGGTCTGTAGCCTCCCCAAGGTGACGTAATGCAATGCATTGTGGGGGAAAGGAGAATCACTTCAAACGCTGTGAAATAGTACCTGCTTTTTCGTATAATATTCCATTTTGTGATACCCAACAACATCAAATACAATGGATAACAGTTTAAATGTTTATTACCAACAAGCAAATTCGTTGGAAAATGAACCCTGCAACATGGCCTTTAAGTGCTTTTCTCAAGGACGCAGCTGACAGGGATGGCTAACTTCCTGAGCTCCTACACTACCGCCGCCATTTTGAACATCAGCTGAATGATTAGGCTAACAGACACTCCCCAGTGAAGTGGATGTACCCTGCTCAACGTCTCCGCCAACAAATCCATTGCCAGTGCCCGTCATGCAAATCAAATTTCATGTCAATGTGATATTAAGTGAGCGACGACAGCCAGGTATTTTTATTTAAACATAAATTGTTGTCTCATAAATTATTACTAAATGTTCAGGGCTAAGTGTACGAATTGTTAAAAGGCCATGGCCTTCTGAAAAGGGGACTTTGGACATTAGGGGCAAAGGGGCAGGTGCTTGAGCACCCTCCACACACCCCCTCTGCCACGTGTGTGTGTGTGTGTGTGTGTGTGTGTGTGTGTCTGTGTGTCTGTGTGTGTGAGTGAGTGTGAAAGAGGAGTGTGTGTGTGTGTGTGTGTGTGTGTGTGTGTGTGTGTGTGTGTGTGTGTGTGTGTGTGTGTGTGTGTGTGTGTGTGTGCTTGAGCACCCTCTACACACCCCCTCTCTGCACGTGCCTGCTCTCTGTATACATCCACCCACAGGTCATTGTCCAGGCCAAATATACTTTTGACTATTATGTTGGGGTAAGCATTATTCATTGTAATTTAATTAGCATGTTTACGATACCTTCTGTCTGGCTGTGTGTGACATCACACGCGTGCTTTTGTGTTTGTGGCTTTTTTTTTGTGTCTTGTGCGTTTTTCTGCAAGTGTGAATCCTCAGTGCAATGAATCTGTGTTTGTAACTTAAAATTGAGCCATTCTCTTCTGCTTGCCTTTGTTAATGAGCTCTAACGAGCTCGAACAGGCTTTAACGAGCTGCCGCGGTCCTGGCCGACCGTGGTAACCTGTGAGGGAACATCTGGAGTGGCAATTACAGCCGCGGGGTGCTGACCCCTCCAGCTTTTGATTTAGATTGCGCCTGATTTTTACGGGACATCCCATAACGGAATCCAGACCCCCGTCGTCACGGCTCCTGTCGCTGTGAGAACGCCATGCTCCCTAACGACAGAGCGATGGGGGCGGTGGTGGTGGGGGGTAGGGTGGGGGTTAGTGGCCGGGGTGGGGTCATCTCGGCCTCTATGGCCTCCACCAATTAGGGTGCAACGCACTTCAAAAGGCGAGGCCCAGCGCACAGCATGAGCGCTTATGGGAGAATGAGACGGACACACACACACACACTCTCTCTCTCTCTCTCTCTCACACACACACACACTCTCTCTCTCTTTTTTTCTCTCATACACACACTCTCTCTCTCACACACACACACACACACTCTCTCTCTCTCTTTCTCACACACACACACACACACACTCTCTCTCTCTCTCTCTCACACACACACACACACACACACACACTCTCCTTAAGACATGAAGGGAGTTCTATAAAGGTTTATTAAGAAGCATGTGTGTGTGTGTGTGTGTGTGTGTGTGTGTACCAGGGGGTATGTATAGCTTTTTAATAAGGTTGAAGGGTCACTGAGGGTTTGGCTTAAGCACTGAACTTTGTGTGCTCTTTCAGGGGCCTGCGTGTGTTTGCTTTTTAATTGTCAGAGTTTGTGTGTGTAGAATTTGAGAGAGAGAGAGGAAAAAGAGAGAGTGGTGTGTGTGTGTGTCTGTGTGTGTGTGTGTGTGTGTGTGTGTGTGTGTGTGTGTGTGGGAAAGGCAGAAGTACAGGATAATTAAACTTTGGAGGGAGGGTGTGATAAAGAGGTCAGAGAGAATAGAGGCAGCGCCAATGACTAGTATAAGTATAAGCAGTGTTGGGGAGTAACGGAATACACGTTACGTATTCAGAATACAAATTATGAGTAACTGTATTCCGATACAGTTACAAGTTAAATAGTTGGTATTTAGAATACAGTTACATTGTTGAAATCAATGGATTACATGACGATACTTCTCTGTTTCATAAGTTTGTTCACTCTCTAAATAAATTAAAGCAACTCCATTTCCCAGAAGCTCCTGAAAGCTATCTATGATGAAATTGTTTACTGTACATGTTTAAATCCAAGCCCCGCCGTCTTGCACTAGCCTCAAAACGCAGCCAGCGCGCATTATGGACGCATAATCGGAGACCCTGAAATGACTCAGAAGTGACGTGATCAGGTAAGAGGTTTGGCACAAAAACAGCAATGTTGCTTTGTGATTGCTGGGCTTTTATTTTGACAAGTTGTCGTCGTTCTGTCTTCCACATTCATGAAAGGTTTGGTATGAATGTTGAGTCATGTCTCATGAAACAGTCATGAATGCTTTATGTGCAGTTTATGACAGCTGCTATGAATGTGTTATGAACTCACCCGTCAAGTAAAGTATTACCGACTTTTCTTTATTCACAAACACTGTTATCAATATTGAACTGAATTGCTACCAAAAAGACTTCAGGGAATCATGGTTTGTAGGACAGCAACAGTTCCCCTTCTCATCTCTTTGCCTTTTTCAGTAGAGAGCCCCAGGTCTCACATATTGTCTTGGCTTTGACTCTATTATAAACCCAGAGGTCATCTCTATTATAAACCCAGAGGTCATCTCGGAACTACCTCCCCTCAGGTGTTCAAACAAGGGCTGTTTCCGTGAGGTTGTTAGGGTCCTTACGAAGAACATGGTCTCACCATTTCCCAAAGATCACTTAACTTTTCTCCACTTCCCCCACACATTTGCAACAGGACATGCACATTTAGTTTACTTTTTTCCCTATAGAGTCAACATGAGGCCTGAAGGAAAGACTGGAGTCGATCCAGAGGCCCAAATATTTAAATTCCTCAACATTCTCCATAAAAGTACCATCTGAGAATTTAATTGTTATACTATTACCTTGGATATGTCGGGCAGACCTAGTGGCAAATAACATGCTGTATGACTTTGTTTTATTCAGAATGAGTCCATTATCTGAGAACCACTTTTGAATAGTATTAAAATCAAGTTGCAGTGAGGATTGAATCAAATTAATTTCATGTTTTGATGAATAAATAACTGTATCATCAGCAGTTTGACTGTCCAAACACATTTGTGGGAGGTCATTAATGAAAATAGAAAACAAAAGAGGGCCTAAACAAGAACCTTGTGGAATACCCTTTTCCATTATCGTGAACTGGGAAAGAGCACCATTGAAAAGTACACACTGACGTCTGTAGTGAAGATATGAATTAAACCATAAAATGGACTGTTCAGAAAGACCAATGTTATGTAATTTATCAAGGAGAATATAGTGATCGACTAGATCAAACGCTTTGGTAAGATCTATAAATATTGCTCCAGTGGATATATTATTGTCCAAAGAAGATGTAACATCATTAACACATTTAGTGAGAGCAGTAGTGGTGGAATAATTGGGCCTAAATCCTGATTGGTTTGGAGAAAGAATAGAAAACTCATTAATATATTTAAACAGTCTCTTGAATATCATTTTTTCAAATACTTTTTACTACATTACTAATAATTGAGATTGGTCTGTAATTATTAGGATCAAGTGGATCACCACTTTTGTACAAAGGTGTTACTCTAGCACACTTCCACGTGACTGGAACTTTGCAAGTAGATATGGATAAATTAAATAGATCACATAATGGGTATGCTAGAACATGAGAAGGAATCTTGATAAACTTCATCTCCAGACTATCTATACCAGCACCACTTCCAGTTTTAATTTCGGAGATTGCCTGCTGTACCTCAATGGGAAGTATTGTGGTAAATGAGAGAGAACTGTTTGCTACATTACTATTTACGTGGTTGAAGTAACAGAAATCATGGGCGTAATTTACAAACTGAAGAAAAATGCTGATTAAAGGCGTCAGCTACAGAGGTGGGATCATTTATAATATTATTATTTATTCTTAGTTTTGAAAGGGAATTCTTATTAGGTTTACTCAGCAGGCAATTCAGTTTTTTCCAGAAATGTTTTGGATTTGTAAAATCATTTGACAGTGAAATAGTCAGATTTGGCCTCTCTTGTTTTAACAGTACACTGTTAAAAGTACATCCAATCTGCCTGATCTTTTGTTAAGTGGTGTCTTTTCCAGGCTTTGTCCATTTGCTTAAAGAGATGTATTAAGTCACCAGCAATCCATGGTAAATGCCTACCCTTCACTTTGACTGATGCCCATGGTGCATGTTTATCTATAACCTTTAGTACCTCAGTATAAAAGAAATTCCAGGCATCATCAACATAAGGAATTAATTCCAACCTGTTCCAGTTAATACATAACAAATCTCGAATAAATGCATCATTATTCATATTTTTGAATTGATTATTTTAGGTGGCAGACGAGGTAGCTTTATTTTCCAAACACAGAAGATAACTGATTGGTCACTGAAGCAATCAGATAGAACACCTGAATCAGCAATTCTGTTGGGATGCGTGACCAGGATCCAATCTAAGAGAGACCTAGAGTTCCCCACCACTCTAGTGGGCTCCCGTATTAATTGAGTAAGATTTAGGCTTTCAAACTGATTCCTCTCTTTCAAAGAGGACCTATCAAGCCAATTTCGGTTGAAATCTTCCAATACTATAATTTTGTCAGAACAATTTAAGGAATTAATAGTACTAAGAATATTATTTGTTGATTCGGATGGAGAGTTAAGGGGTCTATAAATGTTTCCTATAATCAACCGTTTGTTTTGATGAAAACATATTCTAACAAAAATGCATTCAAAATGCATGGGGCTTTCTCTTGAAATAATAAGCTCAAAAGATAGACTTGAGGATACATAAGTAGCAACTCCTCCACCACGACTGCCTCTATCTGCTCTATATAAATTATAGCCATCAAGACTTATTTCAGCATCACATACTATTTAGCCAAGTTTCAGATAGAGTAATAACGGCAGGTTTGTTATAAGACAGCCATGCTCTAAGAAGATCAATTTTATGAGGTAGACTCCTAATATTTAAGTGAATAACAAATAAGCCTTTACCCATGGTCATTCAGAAGTGGATAAGAGAGAGGGACATGAGATGGGATGGAAGAGCAACACACACAGACACACACACACATCCACACTTGTTTCTCTAGGCACACACAAACAAGCACAAACTGGCTGGGCCAGGACATTGAAAATAGGACATAAAAAAGGGAAACAGACTATCTGCCAATATATACTGAATGTTGTATTTACATCATTTACTTCTTAAACTCCCAATATGAACAATTCAAAAAAGAGCCCTTCTAGTAACAGTATAGAAATAAATAAATAAATTGCACCATGGAGATATGCTTCAACTTTTTATCAGCAACGGCTTATAGAACACAATTTGCTTAAAGCAAGGGGAGAGTTAAAGTGATGTTGTTTCTCATCTATTCAATTCAAATCAATCCAAAGCCTTCAAAAGGGAAAAAAAGAGATCTGTAGGCAATTATAAATTCCACCATTTTGCAGCAAGCTAGCTGCCTCGAACATATAGGCTAACTCAAATAAAGTAAAGTCAATAAAGTAAAGTCAGTCAGCGTTTACATCGCCCTGTAGAAAACAATTCGCTTCTGCTGGTGTTTTGAACAGAAGAGGTTTCCAATTGAAGATAATCCTGAGAGTGGCCGGGTAAATCAGAGAGTATTCCAAATTGCGTTGTTGGAGTTGTCGCTTGCTCAGCAAAGCAGCACTGAAGTCAGGAAAGATATGGATACGATCACCGTTATACTCAAGTTGTTTTTTCTCCCGGGCAAGTCGGAGGATTTTATGCCTATCAAGGAGACTGAGACACATCACCACAATCATCCTTGGCCTAGTGATGTCCTTGGTCCGATGCATTGGAGAGCGGTGGGCCCTCTAGCTGGAGGAGTAGTGAAGCTTTCTTTCCCAAATAGCTGCTGGATCAGACTGGAGATAAATCCACATGTGTCATTGCCCTCCGATTTCTCGGGAACATGAATAAAGCGCAGGTTATAGACCCTGTTACGATTCTCGGCATCATCCATCTTGTCCTTCAGGTAAGCGTTTTCAATCTCAAGTGCTTTGATACGCTTTCCATGATCAGATAAATTATCCTCGTTGCCACCGACTCTTTGTTCAAGCTCCGATATATGTTCTCCCAGGTTTGATAGGGAAAGCTTTATTGTGTCTAAGTTCATCTGTAGATTGTCCATCTTTGCATCAAAGTGGGAAACCATTTCGGACTTCAATTGTTGCAGTGCGTCCAAGAGGAATTTGCTTGTCGCGGACTGCTCCATAGTAGAGTTTGCACAAAACAGAGCTGACTGATCTATTGTAGAGCTTGCTCAAATCAATAATAGGCGAAAACTTTGTTTTTAGGCTTTCAATTCAATATAGTACTTATCGCAAACTTAGTTGAAGGCAATTAATTCCATAATTAGCAGACCAGTCTAACCAAACATTCACGCCGCCGCCATGGATGCGTCAACCTTCCTCCCCAAGAGAGAGCCTGAACAAACAGGCCCACCCTAAACAAACAGCCTTAACTAAAGGCACCTGTGGTGTTTAGCCTTGCGGCTAGCACACTTGCCATGGTTTTGCAGGATAGGTGGAAGATCATTCTGTTTCACAGATTTCAGGTATTTTAAGGTTTTATTTTTAAAGAAACACAAAGTATTTATTTTACCTTGAAGTAACAGCTTCAAACACATTTTGATGCTGCACAATGGCGTCGAAGGCCATTATCCTGCCTACACCGGTTGCCACTCACGTCATGTATGTAGCAGAGGCGATTGCTCTAAGACTACAGGGGAAGCTCAGCCTCCTCTAAAATATCACGGAAAATCGCATCAAATAACACTATTACATTAGCTTCTAGCCTACTATTCCAACTAGAACATGCTGAAAAAATGTTCAACTTCATGGCTAGTTTGTTCAGCAATAAGGTTTTGCTGGTCATTTATCGTGATTTCGCACCCATAATACATTGCTGTAACAACACGATCCATCAAAAAACCATGCAAAAAACCCATAGACGCTCGGCTTCACTGGACCTTCTGTATGATGATTGGAGGAACCGTAATAGAGGTTGGACTGTTTTTGATTGACAGCATATGTCAAGTTCAAGGAAGGGATACATACAGTCGGTTAAGACGTTCGGAAAGGTTACCGCCCCCCACGAGGGGGAAAGCATGCTAACCTCACACAATGGAAGTCAATGGACGAACTAGCTAACAGTTAGACTATACAATCGTTTTACATTCAGGTGGAGTTCTGCTTGTTTCTGAACACAATAATTTGAAGGAATTGTGTTTACTTAACTGCCCAGTGTATGCTAACAACTTAATTCACCCTCGATTGCCCAATGTTGACGACAAATTTCTCTGGAAGCTATATTCAATGGTAGCATCATTAGGTTGCTAACTGGCTAACTTTATATCGTCAGTGTAACATAACCAACTGGTACACATTACTTGTTAAAACTATTCCCACGGCCATTGTAGGAAATGTGCATTCATGTGAGAATAAATTCAGATGCAACTTACAAGTATGTGATGTTAAGGCAAAAGGGTTAGCTTGCTAAACCGAGCTACACAGTCTGGCCATTGAAAGCAGTTCTACAATGAGTACACTCGAGACAGTTCTGGCCGTTTAACTGGAATTAGCAAAATGAGGGAACTTAATGTTACCCTTAACCTCCTTGACACACAGATAACTCTCAGTTGAAACGTGTTTGTGCCGTTTAGTGATGTTTGCTAAAAGATTGAATATTTTTATAGGTGCTTTCTGTAGGGCCTACTCAAGCCGGTGCACCTCCATTAGATTACATGCAATCGAAACAAATGTTTTCCCCCTCGGGGGCTTTTCAGCCACGGTAACCACGGCAACTGGGGGCGGTAACCACGATTATGACTAGTTGCCGACTGTATGTATGCGTTAGCGTTAGTGTTGGCAGGTGAAGTCGAGAGACAAGGCAAGTTACAGCTCAAATTCTCATAATTTGGGAGCAATACAGTCGGTTTCTATTTGTCTTTGTAAATAGCATACTGGAGTTACAGAGTTTGTGACTTGCTTTTGTTCCAGTTGTGTATTTAGGCTAAATTAGGTAGCGCGCTATATAACGGTGTAGGCTACATGCCATGTCTGCCATGCCAACTCTATAGCCTAGGGGAGAACAGGTACAATTGTAACAGCGGTACAAATGTAACAGTGTTTTATTCTCAAGATATGGTGTAGCTACAGAAACGTAAACAGACACATATCATGTAATTATGTATAATCTTACAGCCATCCAAATATGAATGGTCTACTATAAATACGACCAGAGATATTAAGCAAAAAGGTGCAAAATTCAAGCATCGCTGTTTGTTTAAGTTTGCTTCGTGAAATTTGAGCGTGTGGACTTCAATCACGTCATTCATATATATCTTCAGTCCCTCTGTTTCAAGTTAACATGAGTGCCATTTGATTTATATAGTCACAGCAAATGCAATTAAATGAAAAGAAAAACATGACCTGTGCGGGTCAGTTGTAACACTTGTCTCTATGGCAAAATTAACTGGATTTTAGCGCGAACATTCTCATTGCGAGTTATGGATTATGATTTTTGTGCCGCGATCACCCAATTAAAGTTAACACAGCAACTTGAAATGTCACTGTTGGACCAAATGCTTCAGACATGTAAGAAATAAGCAGTTTATCAACTATATTTACTGGTTTTATCAAGTGGATATGGCCAAAATAAGCATATTTAAAGGTTATTGTGAGCTAGCATAACACGCACATATGATCTGCAATGGCTAATCAATAATGCAATAAATTAGCTGTAACAGTCATACATTTGGACTTTTTTTGTTGATTTTATATGAAAACAGATGCTCTTTGTTTAACCCAGCAGTGTTTTGTGTTAAAATATGTTATAGGATTCACGATTTTAACAATGTTAGATTCATTACGCTATACTCTTACAACTGTACCGCACTTTTTTTATGGCTGCGTCAAGGTTGTAACAAAGGTACATGTCGCTGTTAAGTTAAATTATTGACAAACTTTAACATATTTTTTAAATTCTGTTTCAACTTTCATGGAGTAGACATGTACGACTCTGTTCTGGTCAAATTTCACATCTCTCAAGTCTATCGTCTTTGTGTAAATCGAGTTTGAATTGGAAAAATAAAAAAGTCTTACAATTGTGCCGGTTCTCCCCTACTGTTTGGGATACTTTTTGCCCTCAAAGAACAATATAACAATAATACCTTAATAATATTGATTTAATAATTTACCATTTTTATCAGAGCTTCCCCTGTTCCAAAGAGCAGCAATCGCCACTGGTATGTAGGCAATAGGTTTATAGATCGACAGATAGATAGATAGATAGATAGATAGATAGATACTTTATTGATCCCCAAGGGGAAGTTTAAGCACACTAATGAAACATGGCCCAGTTTATGTAGAAGCCAACCTGTTCAGTTTGTTATAGCACATCCTCATGTATTCAAGGCCAGCAATGATGATGGGTAATAATGGGTTTCCCTGGTTACAGCTGCTGCTGAGCCTGGCTTACTTGCTTGCCAGCCTTTTGATGTGGTTGTTAAAGCATTCACTCAAAAGAGTATTGATACTGTAAAGACTTTTTTTCATAGGTGTCCTGGTATACGGAATGAATAGCTCTCAGGGACAATGCAAGAATCAGCAGCATTTCTACAACATGTACCATACTATCAAAATGAATTTAAGGATGTTGAATAAAACGTGATAAAAAGATAACCCACTAAGGCGTAAACATAAACATTTACCTTATTTGACTGTGAGGAATGATGCTCATTGGACTATTTGAAATGGCATACACGCAAGCAGGCAAGGGTTATAATCTGACCTACAGGTCATTCAGAGTCAAACACACGCAGACACACACACACACACACACACACACAGACACATACAGACACACACACACAGACACACACAGAATGCCTGCTGACATGTCCATTGACCCCCAAAGCAGCCCTTAGGCATTCTCACTGACACACAGCAGAGATAAACACACACACACACACACACACACTGAAGCATTGTAAACACAGCACAAACACATCTAGCTAAAACATACATACATACTCACACACTCACACATGTATATTCTCTCTGAATCATCATTGTTTTGTAGCCGTTTTACCCTGTTTAATTTAACATCACATGACAGTGATTTTTGTGTGTGTGTGTGTGTGTGTGTGCGTGTGTGTGTGTGTGTGTAACAGGGAGTCTTTGTGTGCATCCATACATCTGTGTGTGTGTGTGTGTCCATGTGTTTAGAATGCCAGGGTGAAAAGGAGACTCTTATCTCGGCATGTCCTTAATGGACTC
>NC_063196.1:24009666-24017166 GCF_017589495.1 Alosa alosa
ATAAACAAAAAGTCAAGAAGAGAGAGAAAAAGAGAGAGAGAGAGAGAGAGAGAGAGAGAGAGAGAGAGACTCTTCTTCATTAAACAATTACATATACAACATTTAAATTACCCTAAAACTGAGAGAGAGAGAAACTCTTCTTCATTAAACAATTACATATACAACATTTAAATTACCCTAAAACTGAGGAAGAGAAAGAGAGAGAGAGAGGAAGAGAGGGAGAGTTTAGAAAGAAAGAGGAGATAGAGAGAGAGAGGGAGAGATGCGGGGATTGAGACTTGATGGCTCAGGGGCATGAAGCGTTGTGCACAGGTTGGCAGACACAATGTGTAGTCTGAACTTGATTGGCTGTTGGCCTCACTAAAAAGGGATGTGTGTGTGTGTGTGTGTGTGTGTGTGTGTGTGTGTGTGTGTGTGTGTGTGTGTGTGTGTGTGTGTGTGTGTGTGTGTGTGTGTGTGTGTCAGGAAGGTTTTACACACTAGCGGCGACAGGCATGTTGTCGTTTTTTGTTTGTTTTTTTTCTTCTTCTGTTTTCTCTGAATCCTCTTCAGAGACATAAAGCCTGAGTCTGTCTTTTCATCCCAGCACACGCTCGCGTGCACACACACACACACACACACGCGCAGTGTGAAATGTCATGGCTTTTATCATCTCAGGGGGAAAGCTTAGAATCTTGACTCTCTAGTGTCACTGATGCGGCACTTTGATCTCTCTCTCTCTCTCTTTCCCTCCTCCTCTCTCTCTGTTTCCCTTTTTCATCTCTTTCCTCCTGCTCTCTGTTTCCTTTCTCCCTCTCTCTCTTTCCTCCTGCTCTCTCTGTTTCCCCTCTTTCCTCTCTCTCTGTTTCCTCTTCTCCTCTCTCTTCCTCCTGCTCTCTCTCTGTTTCCTCTTCTCCTCTCTCTCTCTTTCCTTCCTGCTCTCTCTGTCTCCCCCTCTTTCTCCTCTCTCTCTTTCCTCTCTCTTTCCCTCCTGCTCTCTCTGTTTCCCCCTCTTTCTCATCTCTCTTTCCCTCCTGCTCTCTCTGTTTCCCCCTCTTTCTCCTCTCTTTCCCTCCTGCTCTCTCTGTTTCCCCCTCTTTCTCATCTCTCTTTCCCTCCTGCTCTCTCTGTCTCCCCCTCTTTCTCCTCTCTCTCTTTCCCTCCTGCTCTCTCTCTCTCCCCCTCTTTCTCCTCTCTCTCTTTCCTTCTCCTACTCTCTGTCTCCCCCTCTTTCTCCTCTCTCTTTCCTTCTCTCTCTGTCTCCCCCTCTTTCTCCTCTCTCTCTTTCCCTCCTGCTCTCTCTGTCTCCCCCTCTTTCTCCTCTCTCTCTTTCCTTCTCCTACTCTCTGTCTCCCCCTCTTTCTCCTCTCTCTCTTTCCCTCCTGCTCTCTCTGTCCCCTCTTTCTCCTCTCTCTCTCTCTCTTTTCCTTCTCTCTCTCTTTCCTCCCCTCTTTCTCCCCCCTCTCTCCTCTCTCTCTTTCCTTCTCCTACTCTCTGTCTCCCCCTCTTTCTCCTCTCTCTTTTCCTCCTGCTCTCTCTGTCTCCCCCTCTTTCTCCTCTCTCTCTTTCCCTCCTGCTCTCTCTGTTTCCCCCTCTTTCTCCTCTCTCTTTCCTTCTCCTACTCTCTGTCTCCCCCTCTTTATCCTCTCTCTCTTTCCCTCTCTCCTTCTGTCATTCCCCTTGTCTCTCCCTCTCTCCCTCCATCTCTCTCACCACTCACCTACACACACATACAAAACACCATGATGTCCAAACGTGCACACAAATCTACACACATCTAATAAGACTAATGATTGCAAAGTAACCATCACAGTAATCAATCATCTGGCATCGATCTTCATGGCATTTTTGTTGTTTAATGACACACACACACACAGACACACACACACAGACACACACACACACACACACACACAGAACGATAAAGAGAGAGAGAGGCAGAGAGAGAGAAAGAAAGAAAGAAAGAAAGAAAGAAAGAAAGAAAGAAAAAGAAAGTGTGAGAGAGAGAGATTCAATACCAATGTGCACACACAAAAATAAACACCAATCATTCCAGAAGTTAAAAAACAGTGTATTTGTACAACACATTTGTGGTGATGTAGCTTTGAGTGAGAACAGTGTTGGTGCACTACCATTACATTTCAGATTTAATAGATTAGTTCAGATGAATTAATTAATTCAAATTATGTTTAGATTACATGTAATGAATTGATTTTGATTAGAGGCTGAAGCTGAAGTCAATTTTTCAGCAACATTATTGGGGAGGACTCCACATTTCTTTCTAAACGAATTACATTTATATTTCAATACATTAGCCATTTAGCTGACACTTTTAGACAAAGTGACTTCCAGCAATCAAGGTACAATGAATTCCAAGATGTGTGTATGTATGTGATGTGTATGTGCATGCTGGTGTGTGTGTGTGTGTGTGTGTGTGTGTGCGTGCAGTGGCGTCATGCCCATTGAAATAAAGGGGGCACGTGCCCCCTCGGAATTTTCCTCCCTGATAATTTTTTTGATCATAACTTTGTCCCTATTATGCTCCATAATAAGCCAGAGTCTATAACGACTCAAATGCATTCTTCTGGATGTGTAATAAACCGTACCAAAACAGCTGAAGACCGGTCAACATTAGCCCTTTTCCTAAAATTGGTGTCTGTATGTTCCCGTAACAACTCACACGCGCATTGAGCTCGCAATGTTTTGCTTGTGTTGAAAGGTTACAGTTAATGCTACAGTTTGAACAGTTGAACTGTTACAGTTACAGTTTACACAGATGCTACAGTCAATGGTGTTGAAGTGGTAGTAGTCTAGCTAAGCAATAAAAAGTAGTGGAATTATTTGTGGTTGACCAGGAAATTTTGACTTGGCGATCAATTAGTTAGAACTATGGATTTGATGTTGGCCGCGAATTCAGAGCATTACGTTAACGTTAGCCTACATGGTGTCAGTGTAATGTAGCCTAGGCTTACACATATTACAAATATTTGGCACAGTCTCCTGTTTTAATTGTTTCCAGTATCATAGAAACGAGGGTGTTAAATTTGCAGTGACAACAAAATCCAACCTAATAACATTAGGCCTACCAAGGCATTGCGTTGGATGTTTCTCAATCTCCACTTGTTCTCTTCACGTATGTGGCAGCTAATCCATGTAGTGAAAAGGGATACCCTTTAAAAACGTGGCCTAAAGTTGTTTTATATAAATAGGATCGCTATGACCGTGATGTAGAGGGCAAGAAAGTATAATAGTCTCCCTCATGCGCTCATAACTTAGGTTATCAGGTCTCTTGCTCATGATTTGCAGGTAGCAACTTACAAATGAGGTAGGATAGCCTATTGCTTGCCATAATGGTAATGAAAAATATATTACTAGTAAAATATTAAAATATTTAGTGTTAATCTTACTCAGCACTGAAACCTGTCAAAGTTTGTTCAAAGTCCTTTATCACATGAATTAAGATTAAACTAATTTAATTTCTGAGCGCCACAAAGTCAGACCAAAATGCCTGATTGTGCCCCCTCTGATTTTTGGCTTGCATGACGCCCCTGTGTGTGTGTGTGTGTGTGTGTGTGTTTGCATGTGAATGTATGTGTGTGTGTGCGCATGGGGCGTGCGTGTGCATGTGTGTGTGTGTGTGTCTGTGTCTGTGTGTGTCTGTGTGTGTGTGTGTGTGTGTGTGTGTCTGGGAGTGTCTGACTCTTATGTAACATATTAGCATGTGAAGGGGCATTTTTCACGCTGCACTGACTGTGAAGCAAAGCATTTCTTCTTTCCCTTTTCTTTTCTCTTCTCTGTCTCTCCTTCTCTCCTCGGCTGGAACGAGGGATGCATCACACCATCACAGAAAGAGGGCAGCATGCTGGGGGGATGACAGAAGGTGATGGCATGAAAGCCCACATCAATATCTGCACTCGTTTATTTTACCCTAGTTATGCACTCGTTTATTTAGATAGCATGACACTTGTCATGCTATCTCTCCCCCCCTCTCTTTCTCTCTTTTTCTCTCTCTCTCTCACCCTCTCTTTCTCAGGTCTCCTGTTTAGTGAGAGATTCTTCAAGAGCCTTTTTAGGGTCCACTTGGAAAACAACAATAGACTGAACTGGACGTCTTTGCAATTAATGACCGTCCACTTAGAGTGCATTTCATCAACTTGAAGTACCAAGTACTTTCTGTCTACTTTTCAGTAAAGCATTGCAATATACAATTTTCATATCCAAAACAAAAAAAAAGTTGATTCAGTATTCGCAATTCTCTAGGCCAGTGGTCCCAAAACTACGGCCCGCCAACTCATATTGTATTGTCCGTGGTATATAACATCTGGCCCGCATGGGAGTACGACATCGTGAAACTATAACCTCCGTAATTTCCCCCATTCATTCTCGATGGCGAGTCTTAACAGTACACCTGTAATTCTCTTTTTGTCGACTAGTGGTTGTTTTGGCGCTGTTTCGCGTTTGCCATCGAAAACGGAATGAAATGTAGGCCTACCTGCAAATAATGTAAGAGGCCTATGCTGACTGCATCAGTGCTCAAAGTATTCTAAAAGTTTATCAATTAATTGTTAATAACTAACTAACTTCTATTCAAGTCATATTTCTGGGACTTTCTGGGATTATTTCTATTTTTTATTCGCTCGTTCAAATGTTCATACAAATTCACAAAGTTCTCATCAGGTGAGTGAAAGTGGTCTTTTCAGATGTTTTTGTCAGCACTTCATAAAACTCTCATAGTTTGAGAACTTCAAAATATTTGTAGGATATTGCTTGTTCACAACTTGAGCTGTGTATGCAAAGACACAGAGTTCAGAGTTTTGAATAAAATATACTTTTGGGACTCCCTGCTAATACTTTTGGGAATTCTATTTTTTTTATTAGTATTATTTCATTTGAGCTACATTTTGCACTGATATGGCATGATTGCAATATAAACACAGCTACCAATAGTATTAAATTGCAGTAGCCTATGATTAAATGTAATGGAATATTCAACTAAGGTAGACTGCTGTTCACAGCACTAAGGTATTTATGGTTACTAATATACTCCGAGTCTCTGGCCCTCTCTTAGAGCCAGGCATAGTGAGCTGGCCCTCGGAAGAAAAAGTTTGGGGACCACTGGGCTACATCTACATTATGTTGGATACAATGTACGAACCAGGGAAGGGAACATAGGCTTGTACGTCATCTCTCTTGCGCGTCATCTCTTTTCATGACGGATACAAATGTATCCGACACACTTTTGTTACGATTCGTCCTTCCGTCCACATTCAACCATCGAATCAGCATCTCCGAAGTAAAGCAATTTGGATCCGCTAGAGACCACGAACTCCACAGCCGTATCGGACAAATGTGGACAGTGTGTCAGTAGTGTGTTGCGGAACCATCTGAAAAGAGATGACGTACGAGCCCTGGTTCCCTTTCCTGGTTCGTTCACATGATGATGGCCATGCTGCTTTTCGAGTAAACAAAAAAGTAAGTAAATAAGTAAATAAGAGGGCACATATAATAATGAAAAAATAAGAGCAGCAAAATGTGGTTGAAATTGTGCATAGACAGTCAATAAAAATACTAGTGCAAAATTCAGGCCAATAAAAGGCTTGGGTAGTTCTGTTTGACCCAAGTAAGAAGAAAGTGGCATAGTGGTGCAAGTTATGTAAGAGCAGCAGAAGTGTTGTGTTTCAGGACAACAACACCAGTTGTAAAGTGTACAAGTGTGCAAGTGTGCAAGTGGAGTAGTGCAGGGCGGCCATTTTTGGGTCCAATGTCCAGGATGTTATGTAGCTGAGGGGTGGAGGGGGAGAGGAGGGAGAGAGTTCAGCATCCCACGGCTTGGTGTATGAAGCTGTTGGTGAGTCTGGTAGTGGGGGCGCGGGGCTTCTGTACCTCTTCCCAGAGGGCAGTAGATCAAACAGATTGTGAGCGGGGTGACTTGCATCACTCACAATTGTGGTCATGCTTCTTGGGTGAGGTGGGTGGTGTAAATGTCCTTCAGGGGAGGGAGTGAAGCACCAATAATCCTTCCAGCTGTGTTCACTATGCGCTGCAGGGCTTTCCTGTTGTATTCAGTGCAGCTTCCATGCAGCTGCTTTTAGAAGTACATTATATATTATTGCCTATAGCTAATAACTATGAAGACACTGTAGTTATTATATAGGCTACTGTAGTTATTATATAGGCCACTGTAGTTATTATATAGGCCACTGTAGTTATTATATAGGCTACTGTAGTTATTATATAGGCCACTGTAGTTATTATATAGGCTACTGTAGTTATTATATAGGCTACTGTAACTGTGTATGAGACAAATAAATCCCTCTTGTGTGTAGGCTATGTTCTATAATGTCCATCACATGAGGTAGGCTATTTTATTCATTTGCCGTTTGTCGACAAAGCTACCTACATTATATTGGTAATACCTTAAGTAAGTAAGCTGGAGTAGGCCTATTCCACTACAATTGCCATCAATAGGCTCATGCAAAGAAGCAATAAACACATCAAAACATATCTAAATATCTAAGTTGTTGCATGTTCTTTATACAATGACTGATATTGTTGCAGCCCCTGTCTTTGTCTTGTCTTTGTACTTGTACTCTGCACAATGACAATACAGTTGAATCTAATCTAATCTAATCTAATCTATCAAAAAGAAACTCATGTGTGTGGGCACGACGATAGCCTACTGCTGGACACAGTGGCTGTGGACATGCAAACAAGTGCCTATGATGCTACCATGTTAAAAGAGTGGGAGCAATAACTTCTGCAGTGTTTCCCACAGAATTTAATTATATTTGTGGTGGTAGGTTTGCAGAATTAACTTGAATGCAACAGTTTTTAACAAATTAGCGCAGCGTGGTTATAATGCAGATTTAAGCACAATTTAGCCAGTTTAGACTTTTACATGTATGCCAACAATTGCAGGATTGTTAATGTTTTCTTTTTAAACGTGCACATAGGTTTGTTAAGAGACAAGGAGAGGCTGCGCAAAGGTGCACATAGCTCTACAATAAATGTATTCCATCCAATTTAGATAGTACAACATGGAAAATCATTGTGTGGTGGTCAGTGTTGATATTGTGGTGGGCCGCCACAAATAAGTCAATGTATGGGAAACACTGTTCTGACAGAGTAATATGTCCGTGCAGCGCAGTCACTTGAAAATTGCAATCAACTCAATTATCCTACAGATTACAGGCAGCCGTGGCCTACTGGTTAGGGCTTTGGGCTTGTAACCGAAGGGTTGCCGGTTCGATCCCCGACCAGTAGGAACGGCTGAAGTGTCCTTGAGCGCTGCTGTAACAAGGCAGCTCACTGCTCTGGGTTAGTTTGTGCTTCACCTCACTGTGTGTTCACTAATTCACAGATGGGATAAATGCAGAGACCAAGTTCTTTGTATGTGCAAGTATACTTGGCCTAGAAACCTAATTTACAATAAAATACTATATAATACTGTACTATATAATACTATACTATATAATACTGCAATAGCCTAGCTGACCGGGGTACATTATAGCCTACAGCCAA
>NC_063196.1:24044666-24056134 GCF_017589495.1 Alosa alosa
CAGGGCATGTACGATCTGCAGTTTCATACAACCATCTGTGCTATATAGTCTGAGTGTGTGTATGTATATGTGTGTTTGTGTGTGTGTGTGTGTGTATAAGTAAATATGTGTGGCAGGACTAAGTAAGTGAGGAACCTGATTAAATGAGATGTGTGTGTGAGAGGTGTGTGTGTGTGTTGTTTGTGTGTATGTGTATACGTAAGTGTGTAAAATGAGCAACCTGATGAAATGATGAGACTGAGCCTAGAAAGAGTCATTTGTTTTGATTTGAATGTCTATTTATTTTATCTGAATGAGGTATTTCAAAGTGCTCTGAGTGACAGCACTAAAGTACAATAAAAATGTTAGTTTTTTTCCTTTCCTTTGACCCAGTTCTATGCACCCAAAAGATACAAATATATAAACATGAAAAAGGAAAAATAGGAAAGGAATATTAAAGATTTAACACTTTATCTGTACAAAAAGAGTGACTTTTAAAAGAAAGAGGATAAACAAACAAACAAACAAACAAGATAACATGATATCTACTAAGAACTCATTTTCATACGAAAATATAAGTATAAAATTTTAGTATGTATCAAGAGCACACTAAATCGTAGAGGTGTATGGGAATTAGTAAGGGCGTGGTACATCGATATAAAGAGGAATAATATGAAAAAGTAACAAGAACAAAACAACAATAGTTCATCATAACATTATACAAAAAAACGTCTCTTGATCCTCAAAAATGAAGGTCGTACAGTACTTTGTCAACATCCAGTCTAGTTATTGGCAGATTCTTACGATACATTTTGTGTGAATTTAAAAAAAAGACAGTTAAGTACAAAAAGCAAGGCAGACTGAGAGTTTTGCTTAATCTGGTATTTACAAAAAAGTGTCCCGTAAGAAGGTATAAAGAGGTCTGACAGTTTTCCTAAGCACCAGTGAGAGAGGAAACCCCTGCATTTACTGCCCCTGACTAGTAGAGGTTTTAAAAACGGTTTAAGGTGTACAGTGTGCGTGTATAAGTGTTTGTCTGTATGAGTATGTGCATGAGCGTGTGTGTGTGTGTGTGCTAGCAGGTCATAGTAGTGAGTGAGGCTTGGCTGAATTACACTTGAAAGCCAGCAGGGTCAAATTCAACACACTGTGAGCTGTGTGTGTGTGTGTGTGTGTGTGTGTGTGTGTGTGTGTGTGTGTGTGTGTTAGTGGGAGTGTTTTGCTGAAGGAGTGCAGGTAAATGACATTAGTTCATTCATCCTTTCCTTTCCAGTCCATCCAGTCAAACCATGCCCGTGGAAGTTTCTGTTTTTATGTACTAAAAAAGACGATCTGAGAAAGCCTACATTTGATACATCAGTCTACCGGTCGATCAACTGATCGATCACCTCGTTTTCGTCCTGTCATCCGCTCTGTGTGTAGTGTTTGTTCTTCTTAGTGGATATAAAAAGTAAAACCCTGAACATTCTTGACGTCTATAAATGTGCAAAGAAAGTGGCGGCAGTGAATCTTGAGTCCCAACAGTTAGACTTCTCCTTTTGTTTTCTTAGCTCAGAGAGACAGACAGTCCTCTCTGCAGAGTTCACATACTGTAGTTTTTTGCACAGGTTTTCACACATGCATACATATAAACATATGCACGCACACGCACACACACGCACACTCACACACACACACACCTATCAACACACTCATTCATGCATACATCACCAAATTGGGTGGCATCTGATTACTCAACTCAGGTAATGTCCCTGCTGAAAAAAAAAAAAAACGGTCACAGTAGCAAACTAGCAGAGTGGTAAGCTAGCTTCCCATTAGCTGCTAGCTATCTAGCTATTAGCCGTAAAGCTGTTAGCTTTTGGCTGTGGAGTAGCTATTGATAGCTGTGGAGTAGCCATTAGCGTTAGCTGTTAGCGTGTCCGGGCCTGCTCTAAACGGCGAAGCAGTTGCTGACGGCGTGCCTGCAGTTTGTCCTTCTCCTGTAGCAGTCGCCGCTGTTGGGTCTCCAGGGAGCCCACGTACTCTGTGGCCTTCTTCAGAATGAGCACCTTGGCCGCTTTGTTGTTGCTGGCTAGCTCGGGAAGCTGGTCGCGCAGCGTCAGGAAGCTGGAGCGCAAGTCGTTGCGCCGCTGCCGCTCCAGGATGTTGTGGTTGCGCCGGCGCTCAAAGTCGTCCGAGTCTGAGCTGCCGCCGCTAGTGCGGGGTGGGCTGTTGCCGCTTGCCTCCGCTCGACGATGCCGGCTACCCGAGGACGACGATGACGGTGTTGACAGCGCTGTCGATGCAGCGGTGGGCGAAGCTGGTTTGAGCCGGTCGGGCTTGTGGCGTTTGCTTGGGGGTGCGGACGCAGCGCCCCCTAGGGGAGTCTGAGGAGTTGCCATGGCAGACAGAGGCGTAAGGGGAAGGGGCAGCATAGTTGTGTTGCTCCTGGTGAAGCGAGGCTGCCGCGCTGCGCTTCAGGATGAGCTCGACCGGGGGTTTACTGACCACGCCTCCCGCGCCTGACCAACCCAAACGCCGCTTCTCTACCGTCACCACATCAATCTCCTCGTCTTCCTCATCATCATCATCCTCGTCATCTTCGTCGTCGTCTTCATCATCATCATCATCATCATCGTCATCTGAATAAAGAGAAGCACAGATATGTAAGATATACTGTATCATTTTTCCTATGTCAACATGTAGTAATTTAATATGTTTGGCTCAGTTTTCTATTCCTTCAAATAAGCTTTGGAGATTGACATCCTGCAACTGTCTGTGTGTTCAGTGTCTAGCCATATGCTGACTGGTATTAACTGCTTGGGTGGGGAGGTGATTGCACAGTGCTCCCTGCCTTTGCACAAAGAACCCTCCTGTCACTCAGAGCTCTAATGAGCCTTACAAGTTGGGTCAAGTTTACTAGACTGACTGCATATCTTCTGCCCTTAATCCCATTTCACCAGACAAACTCTTCAACTTCCCTTGAACTGGCTGGCTTCTTGCTCAGATTAAAGAAGAGGCGAGGGTGGGGGGCACTGGCGTCGCGCTAGGGTTTTAAAACAAAGAGGTGCGAATGTCTAGGCTACACTCCTAATGCCTTCAGAAGAGTTGTTTTTTTCAAGTTGTGTGCAACGTGTTATGCGGATAAAAGAGGGGTAATTATCATCGGCTACGCTACACACACACACACACAGACACATAGAAACGGCTCAGCAGTGCGCACTACAGGAAGCTGTCTGCGCGCGCCAGGGCGGGAGACAGACATGATGCGGTTGTGTACACAACACAGCGTGTGGAAGGAGACCGAAGAGGGTCTCTCTCTCTCTCCCTATCTCTACTCTGTTTGCCTTACTATCTGGCTGTTTTTATGGATTTTAATTGTGTGAGCTGGGAATGGCGCGAAAGAAAAGCGCGCAACCCGTGGCGGGAGACGGCTGTAATCGCCAGAGCTGATTATGTGTGTGGCGGGCGGGACAGCGAGAGCCCTCGTCCTGGAGAGATGCCAGGCAGACAGCTGGTCGAGAGGGAGCGCTTGTTCAAAGCCGTCAACGTGCTAAAAGACTCGCCCCCCTCCCCTTCCTCCTCCTCCGTCTTTTATGAGGGGCTGCTGCCAAACTCGGCCCATAGCCAGGTTGGGGCCGAGATTACCCCCCTGGTACTTACACACACACACACACACGCACGCACACACAACTCCTTCTCCATGCACGTTTCGCCCCCGCCCCTTCTACAACGATTACCGCATGCTCATGGGGTTCCTCTGACACTCACGTGCGATTTTCGCATTTAATTTGAATTTGAATTAGAATTTATCAACCAAAGGGAAGCGATGGCTTTCTCAGGAAATACAAAAAGAAAGACTAAGGAATTTTCTTTTACCGAGAAGATAGCAATTGCTGCTTCATACACGCCCCCAAAAGTGCTTGGAACTTGTGTGCTTGTGTTAGCCGGTGTCTGAATGCGCGAATACATGCTGGAATCATATTTAGTCATCTCTTGCGGGCCCTGTGTTTGTCTATTCTCTTGGACTAATTTACCCACTCAAAGACTAATGCTCTGCCGCACCCATCCCGCACGGATATGATTTGTATTTCCGTTATTTTTTATCCAAAGTTACAACACTCATTGTTATGTTGCTTTACAAGGAACGTGATAGGTTCAAACCTGTCTATATCATATAAGCAGGAAATATTGTTTCTTTGTGTTCAGATGGGATGTCAATAAAAACTCCACTCGACGCGGCATGGCTTCCCATTTTAGTGGCATCCATGGGTACAAAGCGGGGCGATTACATAAACTGCGTCTACTCCTACCAGTGTGTCTGCTGTCCGTGTGTGTTTGTGTGTGTGTGTGTGTGTGTGGCAGTCTGGAATGTAGCACACTAATCCGATTCTGGGCCAGGCATATGAGGTTCAACAATTACCCCAATTACCACCAAGACCCATCGTAATACCACTGCGGCGTCCATGACTGTCTGCATAGCCTATTTCTGGTGTAGCCTAGTCTGAAATTACCTAATTAGCCTAGGCACTTTCTGTTAGCGTTGCGTAGAAATTAAGTCACGACACAAACAGACCTGAAGAGAAATTCTGACCAAATAACACAAACAGTAGATTATTATCAGTATAGATTGTTATTAAGTGCTCAGCATGCTCTCGCGCTGAGTGGAATAGTTAATTATCGTGTCATGTGAGTCCGAGCTGTGTAATTCTCTTACCGGAGTCACTCAGGGTGTCGTCCTGAACACTGTTGACAGCGGGTGAAATGACCGTCCCAGTTTGGTCGCCCATTGTCTTGCTGCTGCCACTGTTTCTTTTGTGCACCGGGAATGGGAACACCACCGCGGGATCCACGCACTCCGATATGGAGCTGTTCAACTCAGTGTCGGCTGGTGCTTTGACAATTGTAGCGTTTTTGCTGCACGCCCCCGACGACCCAGTCACTGGGCCCACCGTGGCTTTGCCAAGTCCCAGCTTCTCGTTGACCACCCGTTCGAGTTTCTCTCGGGCAGAGAAGCCGCTCCACATGCAGTCCTGAATAATTATAGAGTTTTCGTTAGTAGAATCCATAGCCGAGCCGAAAAGGTCGCCCTCCGGCGCTCCCCAAATGTCATCTTCCGGAAGCAAGAACAGCTCGGAAGCCCAGTCCAGCGGATCCGTTAATCCAAGCCCCGGGGGCAGCGTACAGTCCACCCCGGTCGCCGAGACGATGTCTCCGGTCGCCCCGGGAAGCGCAGCGCGGCTTGGTGAAAGGGGAGGCGTAGGCAAGAGTTCAAATTTCTTCCAGATGTCCTCGCTAGGTGGGCCGCAGAAGTAGAAGTCGTCTTCGTCGGGATAAAAGCAAGGCTGCAAGGAGTCGAACTCCATATCGGAGTTTTTAGTTATCAGAGCCGGCATGGTCTCACCGCAATGCGGAGCAATCCTACAAACGGATTAAATCACATGTTTAGTTAATCAAAATCTCACTCTTACACCTCTAACTGCAGTCGGATAACGCAGCCTAGTGATGTTGGTTTGACAGAGGTCTTGCAGCATCTGTCATGGACCGACGTGGAACTCCATAAATAAGATGCAGGTGTAGCCTACCATGCGTTTGCGCATTATGACGGTCCATAACAAGACACCCCAGCACCCAGTAAGTATTTTAGACATCTCATTTAGATATGTCACTTTATATGACATTCATCTAATTTGTTTAAATAGTTAGCAATTTCAGCCAGTGATATAGGCTACATAGCGTTTTTCATAATGGTCAAATGGCTGAGTTGGAGACAAGGAGACCTTGTTCTCTGAACCGAGGAGAGAAGAAGAGATGGACCGTTAAACTTACCTCCTGAGTAAGGTCAGTATTCAGTCACTAGTCTCGCGTTGAACCCAGTCGCAACTCAACTCCCTTCTTAAACCCACGCATCTACAGACTGGACTGCGCACACTGCTCGCGCCAACTGAGCGAGCGAGTGTCGCTCCGCCGGCTATTATCTCACGGGGAACTGAGTGCTCGCTGCTGGAGCACAAGAGTCTCCGCCCACCCAAAGGGGCGGCAGCGGGAACACAAGGAGAATGTGTGTTCATTGAATGTTTATGTTGTGGTGGTAGTGGTGTGTGTATGTATGTATGTATGTATGTATGTATGTAAGAGAGCAAGAGATGGAGAGATAGAGTCGTTTGTTGAACATTTGATTAGAGTAGCTTTGGTTGCTATGCCAGACCACAGTTCAGATGAACAAAAATACATCTTTGCACGACATTGTTATTACAGTAAGCTAAGCATGGCTTTGTTACAGACCTCGCCCTCCCAGTCACTATCGACACTAGGTAGGCCCACCACTTTTCCGCGGGGAGGTAGGCTACTGTCGACTATAATTCTCCCCTTCCTCAGTCTCTCACCTCTTTGTCTGGGTCATTGTGGCAGCCGTCGTCTGGACAAAGATTCAGGCCAACATCGCCGCCTGGCGGGAGACCAAAGCAACGCCGTTCCGGCGATGCCCAACAAAGGGTTTTTTCGTTGCCGCTGCTGTTGATGTTTCCCGAATGGACAAAGCATTTCTTGTTTAGGCTACGACTAACGACACATTCTCTATATTATTTTTTACCGAGATTGATAACTCACACATTAGCATATCTATTTGTAGTTTTTGTCCTCTGTTGCCTCGTGACTTGTTGGTTTGATTGAAAGTCTGCGAAGCTGGTTATGTAACAGCGTGTAATAGAGGCGTGCTGTTTCTGGTTAAGCGACACAAAGACCCACGTTGTCAGGTAGATGCAGAGACCCCAAGCCTAAAAAAGCATCATGAAATGGCCCGGTAGTAGATTCAAAAGTATTTTTTTCCCTGGCAGTATAGGCCTAGCCTATCTCAGGTGGGTTTCTGCTGAATAATAACTTGACTTTACATGACTAAGAATAGACATGGGTACCAAGTAAGCAAATGCATAGCCTACATTAATTCAAACATTAATACACAGGCGCATGCATTCAACTTAAAGTCCAGACATAGCCTATGAGGTCATATGTCCATTGTTGACCCTATACCGGAATATGAGCATGAGCAGTTTTCCATATGTAATCCATATTAATGTCTCCCATATGAAATGGTCCCCCCCCCCACACATACAGACACACACAATTGCACACACACATACAGTACATATATACATACATGCATACATACATACATACATACATACATACATACAGTTGTGCAGTTGTAGCCTACAATGTATTCCCCATCATCAGAAAGAGCTAGATAGAGGTGTGAAGCATTGTGTTCCTGTTGAAGAGCCCTGGGAAACGTGAGTGTCTGGGGAATTAGGTCACAGGGAAATGTGGGGGTGAGAGGGGAATTCTGGGAGCCTGAAGACTCGGTTCTGTCCGTCCGGGCTGCTCTGCCTGACCTTTCTCTCGGACAGGAAGAACTTCCTGCGCAGGACGCGAGTGGGAGTGGGAATCAGACCACTTCCTGAGAGCAATTCAATGTGTTTGTGTTTGTGTGTGTATGTATGATGTATGGATGTATGCATCTATGTGTGTATGTACCGGTATGTATGCATGTATGTATGTATGTACCGGTATGTATGCATGTATGTATGTATGTATTTATGTATGTATGTATGTATGTGTGTGTGTATGTATGTATATGTGTGTGTGTGTATGTGTGTGTGTGTGTGTGTGTGTGTGTGTGTGTGTGTATGTATGTATGTATGTAAATGTAGCACAAAAAGTAAGGACATTTGTGTTTGGTAGATTATTACTTCTTTGTGGTAACAATGCTTTTTGGCAATACATCTTATACCGTTGGAAAGCCTGTTTAGTTCCCTTTCAAATGGTGCCCCACCTGTAAGGAACATGCACTTGTGGAATGAGCAGCATAGCTGTGGTTACCACAAAGAGATCTTTACCAAACACAAATTTCCTTACTTTTTGTGCTAAGTTGTACACTACTACTACACTACTATGTATGTACACTACTCACAAAAAATCAGAGATATTCGGCTTTCGGGTGAAATTTCAGAATGAACCTAAAATCCACTATAACTTTACAGGTGAACTTAATGTGACCTTCTCTAAACTTTTGAATGTGCATGTCCAACAGTTCAATGTTTCAGTATTTTCTGTACTGAAACATTAAATTTCACCCGAAAGCCAGATATCCCTAACTTTTTGTGAGTAGTGTATGTATGTATGTATGTATGTATGTATGTATGTATGTATCTATCTATCTATCTATTTATCTATCTACCTACCTATCGAAATACAAAATATATCCATATTTGACTGTCCATGTATGTGCTGAGAGCCAAAATAGAGAGGGAGAATACTGAGATGAGTCAAGCAGGAGGCAGCAGGAGCAAAGAGCTGTATGGATGGTTAGGCAATTAGGGCAGCTTAGATAAAACATTCATATGTGGAGGAAAGACAAACACCCCCCCCACACACACACACACACACACACAGATTGGGGGCATTGTCTGCTATACAGTATCAACAGATGCAGGTTTGAAAGGGCATTAATACTGGTGCCCAGTCATCATTCATTGTGTGTATGTGCTGAATTATTTATGACTGAAGTGATGTGTGTGTGTGTGTGTGTGTGTGTTCAGTGCGCTGGCTGGCACCAGGTAGTCCTAATCCCTAATGATCCAGTCAGACAGGGGAGATTCCAGAAGAGGTTGGGCGCGCGGCTGTCTGTGAAAGCTATAGTGTTTGGCTTTCATCATCTCCTTCGTCACTCTTATTCTCTCTCTCTCTCTCTCTCTCTCTCTCTCTCTTTCACTCTCTCTCCCTCACACATACACACACACACACACACACACACTCACTCACTCTCTCACACAGGGGATTCCACAGTGTCACCTCACCCTGACAAATTACACTCAAATCCACCTCCTGTTTCTGTTCAAGTCAATTAAATTAGTAACCTTCAACCTTCCGTTGCTTTTTCTCCTCAACTCTCCTCTCCTCTTTTCTCTTCTCTTCTTCACACCACCGAAGCACAGGAGGGAGGGAGAGAGAGAGGGGTAGAAAGGGAGAGAGAGGGGGGAAATGAAATAGAAAGAGAGAGGGAGAGAGAGAAATGGAAAAGGATAAGCGAATATAGAATGAAACAGGAGAGGAAGAGAGAGGGAGAGAGAGAGAGGGAGAGAAAGAGAGAGAGAGAGACAGGGAGAGAGGGTCTCCGTCTGAGTACTCCCCAATAAAGCAAACAGGAGTGTCATCAGTGAACTCTGAGTGAACGCTGCATAAGTGATGAGGCGGAACCACAACTGCCATCACTGGACAGGTCAGACGGAAGCTTACTGAAGTGTTACTGACCAACACACTGCCACAGCGTGGCCCAGGGCACGCACACCACATCAGTGTTACAGACCAACACACTGGCCACAGCGTGGCCCAGGGCACGCACACCACATCAGTGTTACAGACCAACACACTGGCCCAGAGTGGCCCAGGGCACACACACCACATC
Source organism: Alosa alosa (assembly GCF_017589495.1). Taxonomy (NCBI): domain Eukaryota; kingdom Metazoa; phylum Chordata; class Actinopteri; order Clupeiformes; family Clupeidae; genus Alosa; species Alosa alosa. The sequence goes on from NC_063196.1 coordinate 24,054,088, forward strand.
AGTGTTACAGACCAACACACTGGCCCAGAGTGGCCCAGGGCACACACACCACATCAGTGTTACAGACCAACACACTGGCCCAGAGTGGCCCAGGGCACGCACACCACATCAGTGTTACAGACCAACACACTGGCCCAGAGTGGCCCAGGGCACGCACACCACATCAGTGTTACAGACCAACACACTGGCCCAGAGTGGCCCAGGGCACGCACACCACATCAGTGTTACAGACCAACACACTGGCCCAGAGTGGCCCAGGGCACACACCACATCAGTGTTACAGACCAACACACTGGCACAGAGTGGCCCAGGGCCACCACATCGGTGTTACAGACCAACACACTGGCACAGAGTGGCCCAGGCACCACACCACATCAGTGTTACAGACCAACACACTGGCCCAGAGTGGCCCAGGGCACGCACACCACATCAGTGTTACAGACCAACACACTGGCCCAGAGTGGCCCAGGGCACGCACACCACATCAGTGTTACAGACCAACACACTGCCACAGCGTGGCCCAGGGCACGCACACCACATCAGTGTTACAGACCAACACACTGGCCCAGAGTGGCCCAGGGCACGCACACCACATCAGTGTTACAGACCAACACACTGGCCCAGAGTGGCCCAGGGCACGCACACCACATCACAGAGAGAGAGAGGGATAGATAGAGGGAGAGAGAGAGGGAGAGGCCTAATAACACCACGTCAGTGTTACAGAGAGAGAGAGAGAGGGATAGAGAGAGAGGGAGGGAGAGAGAGGCTTAGTTATAGACCACATCAGTGTTACAGAGAGAGAGAGGTTCCTACATTTTCTCACTGAGTGCAGTCATTATACAGACCTGAGATGTGAATTCTACACAAAAGCAAGACATATCTGCCCAGAGTTCACAGAACAAACTAATGAAGGAAAAATGAAATATATATATTAGGAGAAATGAAAGAAACTGCTCTAGCAGCAGCAAAATATGTATCGGCATGCCACAAAAAAAGAGATACAACCACAAACCAGTGAGGCCACCCCACACACACACACCCACACACACCAAAAGAGACTTATGTGTTTGTTTCAACCTCTCATTCATTTATTTAATTATTATTTTGGTAACACTTTATTTTAAGGTTCACATGTTAGCCACCAATACATACCTAATTAATACCTGTATTAGTGACTTGTAAGGCATGTGTTAGGCAACATTAACCATTTGTTAGGTGTGTATTCACACATTTCTTGTTCATGACGAATTAGGCCTTTATTATTGATATAATCTTAATAATGACCTTGTAAGCCTTGATCTCTACATACTAATTAGTAGTAAGTAACAACATAGAATATGCATAACCTACTTGTATACTGTCTGAATAAATTCCAAATAGTAGGAGAACAGTTGTAGAATAAGCAAGTGTATGGTTCAACCTCATTGCTGCATTTCACTGCCCAGTTTGCTGTGTGAAATAGCACTTAATAACTGGGAGATTGGCTCCCATTCTAAAGTGGAAACTGGTTCCTTGGTAGCAAGCACATTATCATCAGTATTACCTCTGCAGAATGTACTTATTAGAATTGGTTCCATATTCTAAAGTCAGGCATTATTATTATTAAGAATTATATAATGGGAACAGTCTAGACTATAACTCCTGGTCAATACAGACATTCTTTACCCTTAATACATTGCTAGTGCATACATTGTTCATTCAAAATATGGTCCCTGTTCTAAAGTAGAGGCTATACACACCTAACAAATGGTTAATGTTGCCTAACACATGCCTTACAAGTCACTAATACAGGTATTAATTAGGTATGTATTGGTGGCTAACATGTGAACCTTATTTTTTTTCTGGGAATTGATCCCTTCTATTCTATACTTTAGTTATTCTCTAATAATTGGGGGCCAAGCAGAGAAGCTGCGAAGGCCCCCATTGTGTGTCTACGTTTTCCTATTATTATTATTATTATTATTCCGTCATGGAAGTCTATGGCAGCCCATAGAACCGTCTGGTAAAAAGTTGTAAAATTTGGCACACAAATTAGGCACAGTCCCCA
>NC_063196.1:24056634-24064134 GCF_017589495.1 Alosa alosa
GGTTAGCATACTAGAATAGAATACTGTTAAGAATACTGTTGGGTTGTGGAGGTTAGCACACTATAACGTTACAGCTACTTGTCAGGATTTGTCGTGCAAGGCAAGTATAACTGCATAATTATAGGCTGTTCCTCTTATTGACTCCAACACAGAACCCACCCCCACCCCCTTCACCTACCACCACAAATACAATTCCATTCTGTGGGAAACACTGCCTTCCATTATCAGACCCTTCATCTTATCCATGACAAATGCATAGTCCTGTATAATAGAGTATTGTTAGAATACTATTGAGTTGTGGAGATTAGCACCAGGGTGCGATTTGTAGGGGGGGATGGTGAGGATTTCCCCCCCTCTGGTTTTCCCATCCCTACCGCTGCTAAATTATTTTTATTCCCGGTGGGGACAACATTATCCCCCTCTGCCCATCATATTGATTAATGCTACTTCATATAAGTAAAGCGCTGCAACGTGAGAACAGTCTAGTAGGCTAGCCTACATAATAATATGACATCAGAAACGCACAGTCACCGTCAGCACTCATGCTGCTGTGCTGACACAGTGGCTGCGTGATAACTTAATTTGGCCTTGATCGTCAGGACATTTCAGAATTTCGAGTGTGTAATCCATCATAAATGGCTAGTTTCAATGGAAAAGTTAGCTGGACAAATGAAAGAATATGAGAAGGATTCAGTGAAGCATATAGTCATATTTTAGAACCTTCAAAATTAGAAAACTGATGCAACTGAGATGGAGGACAACTGCATGCAGAGTAGAACGTATAGGCCTATTGTCCGAAGGAACTTGCATTAAATGAGGAGATATTTGCTGAATGTCACAAAAAGTGTTACAGAAATTGCTTGGCATCACTTATTCAATGGCTCTCTATCCGAAACACCTGTGGTTCTTCGACGAGCGAGAAAGCACTCGTTTGATAAATAGGCTAGGCTAGGCCTAGTAGAATAAATAACTTTCAGAAATAATCTGTACTGCAAAAGCGAATGTTGGTGGGTATTTAAACTATCTAGCGAGTGTTTTTAACAGCTGCAAGAAATAGAAGCTTCATGGTCTTTATGTTCTGGTTAAGTAAATTATTTTCATAAAACTTCAAGTTGCCCTATAACTTTACTCTCCAAACTCTTCACTGCACTGTAGCCAATTAACTGACAGTATGATAGTAGGCTATTTATTTTCTGTAGGCTACAATAAACACATTTATTTTTTCAACTTTTGCAATATTACGCACTTGGCTACTGAACGCAAATCAGCAGGAGAGAGAATGCTTAAGACTTAAGACTTCAGTGCCATCATATACAACGTTTTTTTGCACAACAAATACAGAAAGGATGGAGGCAGCAAAAGTAGAGGAGTAATTTCAGATGGGGCAAGAACAAGGTGAATTTGTATGCTTGTCAAAACGTAGTCCTACTCTGCATTAGAGGAGCTGATCATCATACCAAACACACTCGCTGTTTAAAGTCATACACCACGGTAAACTAAAATGTTACAAAGGTGGCAAAATTAATATAGGCTATTAGGCCATGACATTACTAGGCTATGAATCGTTCGTTCATTTATTTTTTTATTTTTTGGAGGGGGGGGGGAGTAAACTTTAAAATGTCCGGTCAGTACCGGTGTAAGTTGGTCGCGAAGATATCAGGTGGGCGTGTCGTTCGTCCGCCATATTGGATTGAACAGAAAGCGAAACTAAACTTTCACAGGTCACAAATTTGGTCTGAATGCCACGAAACTTGACGTACATTATCCTTGGACCAAGCCTCACAAAAGTTACCAGAAGGATTTTTTGATTTTTCGAAGCGTTTGCCGTCACAGCCAAACGAAATCGGCGGCGAAGCTCGAAACAGGAAGTCAGTCCATATCTCAGGAACACGGTCACATATCGATACCAAATTTTGTGTTTGAACTCGGGACTCCAATGTGAGGGTGCATAAGCTAAAAAAAAACGAAAACATTCCAAAAGGTTCCAGCATTTGGCAAACCACCCACCCGTATTTGGTAACTATCACCTTCCACATTTGCAGTTGTTCTGGTACATCTATCACAATGCCTTCTAAGTATGCACAATGTCTCCGGGCAACCTTGCCCAATCATGAAATCCTTGCTCTGCCATGGGATAGTATGGACTTACGAACTGAAATGGTAAGGAGAACATTAGCTATTTATTGCTGACGTAGTACAGTTATTTTCACATCCACGGATTCAAATTAAAATGTTCATTATTGTTAAATATCATGATGGGAGAGCATTATTAAAAATGTTATAAGTATGCAAATGCATATGTTTACGGGCATTTAGGTTTTACTGTGTCATGGGCGTAGATTTAGGGTGGGACGCTAAGGACCAGTCCTAATCAAAATTTTAAGATGACAAAATTGTCCCCACCAATATTTTAGCAAACTTATTTGTACTGCTGATCATTCCGACAGCCAGCGCGACAATACAAGAAACGTCAGGGTTATCTGACACGCAGGCTACACGCATAGAGAATGCCAATGCACAGGCTACTTTGGCAGTCAAGCGAGCAGGTGTGTCAACGACAACGGTAAGTTACCAGGGCTGTCTGCCAATACATACCCCATAAAAGGCCAAAGTAAAACATTTTGATATTCCCTTTGCCCTTCAGCATGTATTTTTAATTTCATTAATGAAATTAAAAAAACATTGCGAGACACCAGATATTTCTTCTATGATCGTGTCGTTGAACACAGCTGTTCTCACATTAGCTGATTGCGATAAACATTAACCATTGTTGCCTAATTACCAATTATTCATTACACCTGTGTGTAGTATCTACTTTTTTTTAGTGTTTTTCACATATAGTATTTTGCAGTATTTTTAAAATACAAAAATACACACCAATAAAGTATTTTGATACAAAATACAGAGCCATTTCCTTCAACCCAATAAAATAAAAATGACAAAATACTATTTTGTATTTGAAATACATATTACATGTTTCAGAAATCTTGACATTTCTAAGTTTTGGGTTGCAATATACAGGTAGTGGGCTCTCTGTTAATTTTAATGAGTAGGCCTAAGCCTAAAGTTACAGCATTTCTATCACAATTGACCAGACTTTCACCTTTGGTCTGCTTTTAACAAAATTCTGGCTATGCTTGTTCCTTGTATTGCATCATGAGCCATCACTGTGCCTATTGCATTCTACTGTTGTTAGCCTTAAGCCTAGCTCAGTCATTATGTTATACCACATCGCCCTCCATTAGAAGTGCAATGAGCTGCATTGAGCATAATAAACTGCATTTAGAATTCCAAATTCATATTGAAATTTTGATGAAACTCAAAAGTAATACAATGGTAGTGCACACTTGTAAACTAGTGACACTTTTTAGACCTTACTAGTTAACTAGTGGGCATTTGTGTCTTCACTAGTTAACTAGTGAGCAGTTCTGCCTTCACTAGTTTACATGTAAGTGTCACACTGAAGCCACTAGTTTACTAGCTAGAGTTCCTTTGGCCAGCATGTTAACTTGTGTGCTACATGCAAATGCTGTGGGTGGGATTTTGTGAAATTCTGCACTGTGATTGGTTGTCATGTTCTATTTGGACATAGGGAGCCAATAGAAAGCCTCAATTTCCGGAATTCTCTGCCTCCTAATTTGAATTCTGCGCCACTAGTTGACTAGTGTGAATTTTGTTTTGAACTAGTTTAATAGTATACTAGTGATGGGGACGAGACCGCCTATGCCGAGTCCGAGTCAAGACCGAGTCTTTGAAGGGTCGAGACCGAGTCTGTTGGTTTTCAAATACAGTCGAGTCCGAGTCAAGACCGAGTCTTTGAGGAAGCAAGTCCGAGTCGAGACCGATTCCTTTAGGAGTTGAGACCGAGTCGAGACCAAGACCATAAAAAATTTTCAGTTTTAATATTCATAATTTAATATCACCCCAGTTAATAATCAACAGTTAGGCCTACAGACTAAGCTAGATTGGGAATTGTTTAGAGGAGCAGTCTTAACGTCTTAATATGGACTATGCTGACCTACAGACACTCACCGGCAGCAGAGCCATGGAGATAAATAAACGGCTCTGACGGCAGTATCTTTGCATTGCACCATGGGATGTCATTTTCAAATAATGCCGATCAACATTGCATTTCATTATTATTGTTGTTATGTGTTGTCTGTTTTTTATATGAACATAAAAAATCGTTGGTCTCGAGGACTTCGGTCTGAAATTCTGAGTCCTTCTCCTCCCACTGTGGTCCGAGACCGAGTCAAGACCGAGTCTTTGAAGGAACGAGTCCGAGACGAGACCAAGAAAGCAGAAATTGGTCTCGAGACCGGACTCGAGTACTACATCACTATAGTATACATGTATAATCTCACTAGTTAACTAGCTTAGATAAATTATGCATCAACTAGTTAACTAGTGAGCCTACTGCCATCACTTAGCTAGCTAGTCAGCCATTTATGGTTCACTAGTTAACTAGCAGTGTTGGGAAAGTTACTGAAAATTAGTAATTAGTTACAGTTACTAGTTACTTCTTTCAAAAGTAATTGAATTACCTTACCAATTACTGTATATCAAAAGTAATTAGTTACTAGAGAAAGTAACTTTTGAGTTACTTTTAAGTCTGCTTAAAATGTCAATATGAACAGTACTGTCACACAATAAACCTAATTTTTAGACCTATTTATTGTAGTTTCAACGGGCCTTCAAATCAATAGCCTTGTGCATGAGTTCTCAAACTTTTTCCGACCACAAAACATTCTACAATGCATGAAGGCTTCCCTGACCTTGTTTTGTGCCACCCTCACCATCTAGGTGGTTTGATAGATATGTACAGCACACTGCCTACTGCTTGCCTTCTACTACTGCATGGTATGCATGGTGGTGCACTGACACTGAATTCTGCAATATAGTAAGTTATTATTATCATTATTATTGCAATCCTTCTGTAGGCTACATGGAATGAGTTCAATGGGATGTAATGTGAAACAATGTTAAATGGCTTATTTTCAAAGCAGTTATTGTCTGCTCACACACACATACAACCTTAGGTTATCCTCATCCTGCTTTGAACACAGTTGTATTATATAGCATTTTAAGCACCACCAGTTTGGGAAAAGCCTGCGCTTCAAGTGCTGACCTACGAAATAAGTTCTAATGCGCATCCGAGGGTTTGGGGTTGTCGGCACTATGCAGAAGGTTACTCTTATTGATAAGGTGTTCCAGAGAGAAGTTGCATGTTCTGTCACAGACAAATGAATCCATAACACCACGGACGTCAATTCCGATGTAAACATACTGTGCAAATAACTCAAGTCGCTGTAGTATGTGCGCTAGGCTATTTGGAGGTTTCTTTATCTGGTAAGTGAAATCTGCATTTTCCTCTTGAGTTAAACGTGTGCTTGCTTGCTTGTGCCAAAGGCTATATATAGGCTACTGTATGTAGGCCTATTGGTGTTTATTGGCGTGGCTATGTTAATGAGAAATTGATATAACGAAGCTTTTTTAGCAAATAGGCGAAAAAAAGCAGAGCAGATAAAATAAACAACAATGCTTTTACTGTAGTGGAGCTTCACGAGATGGAAAGCGAAGGAAAAAGGCTTTTAAGATCCCCATTTAAATTGTAGCCTAATGCACCCGTGTGTGTTTTAGCATAAATACGAAATAAGGAGGAATGTGAGGAGGCTCCTATTAACTGTAAAGAATGCATCTGCAATCTAAACATGTACACAATCGCTGGAAACACAGCTAATGTCGGGAGATGTTAGATCAGAAGCAGCAAATGTGCATCTGTCATCTTGTCTGCAGTCGTTCATTCAAGATCAACAGAGTAACGCAAATAACTAACTCTTTGAAATTTCAGTAATTGTAATTGCGTTACTTGATTTACAAAAATACTTCGTTACATGCTCGTTACCACTAAAAGTAGTGGAATTACAGTAACGCGTTACTTTGTAACGCATTACTCCCAACACTGTTAACTAGTGACATTGACCTACTGCAACTAGTTAACTAGTGAGGTGTTTTGCCTTCACTAGTAAACATGTGCACATTTTTGGCTGTCACTAGTTAACTATGTAACATTATTTTATCATTAATTTTATTATTGTAATAATGTAACATTATTTTAAAGAGAGAGAGAGAGGGAGGGGCTAATAATACCACACCAGTGTTAAAGAGAGAGGGGGGGTTAATAAAAGCACATCGGTGTTAAAGAGAGACGCAGAGGGAAGAGGTGGTTCTTATGTGTGGTAGATCTAATGATTTTTATGTGTATGTTTTTCTTAATATCAATGAACACTACAACTATTTCTGAATTGAACTGACCTGAACAAAAAGAGAAAAGCGTGGGACAGGGGAACCCAAAAGCGTGGGGCAGGGGGAACTAGGAGCTGGACATCAGGAAAGACAAAGTGGAAAACGGATTTGAATGTTTGCCAAAACGTTTTGAGTTGAGGAGCTGCTATTCTGCTGTTGTGGGTCTAAACATGTCAGTGCTGTTGAGCTTTCTCCTCTCTCTGTGTTGTTTTGGCCTTTGCGTTTGCTGAACAGGATTATCTAAGTGCAGAGTGTCGTTAAGCCTTAAGGTTTTGATCCACCGTCAGACACGGAAGTGTTAGATGTGGAAACTTGGTGGTTCAAGCATGCCGTTGAAAGCTGATACCAAATCTCAAACAAGTCAAACCACCAACGAACAAATACCAGTTAAATCCTGCAACAGAACAGGAGAGAGAATCCTGTTAGTTTGGTCACAGAAAAGACTTATGTAATTTCTTTTCATTCGTATCCTTTGTTTTGCATGAAAATAAAATGTATGCATATGTTGTTGTTGACAGATTAAACCTTATGCTTTCTTTGCAGGGTTGGGACCAGCAGGATGGCTGTTGCACCAGGTGTCAGTCAAGCGTGCGGATGTCCCTGTCGAGCAGGCAGGATCTCTGTCTGAGAATCTCTGCGCGGAACCGGTTCCTCTCTCCACGGAACGCTCTCGTGTGTGCATTGCTCTAGTCCCCGTCGACCCCTCTGCTCCAGACTCCCGCTCTCATTTCCTCTTCCTCTCTCTTTGTCTGTCTGTCACTCCATCTATCCCTCACTCGTCTCTCTCTCCCTCCTACTCTCTCTCTGTCCCTCTGTCTGTCTCTCTCTCTTCCCCTCTTTCTCTATTTTTTTGTCTTTCTCATTTTCTCTCCCATATCCCCCCCTCCCTCACACTCCTTCTCTCTCTCTGTGTCCCTCTCTCTCTCATACTCTCCTCTCTCTTCCTCTCTCTCTCTCTCTCCCTCCCTTTCGGAGCTACTGTCCATGAGGGCAGACAACATTTTGATAGAACACCTGGGGGAACGGCGTTTGTGAAGCCTACAACTGCCATGTAAGGGCCAAGCAATTCAAAAGACTGAATCACCATAAGCAGAAGGAGCTGAAAAAGGCAGTAGCCTACAGCGACGTCGTTGACTTTCAATAACAGGAGTATTTAATAAATTGTTCAGCCAACCACGGTTTTCTGTTCATTGA
>NC_063196.1:24074134-24076634 GCF_017589495.1 Alosa alosa
GTGTGTGTGCACCTCTGTGTTTATGTGTGTACGTAGTGTGTGTACGTGTGTGTGTGTGTGTGTGTGTGTGTGTGTGTGTGTTCATGAATGATCCTAAACACTAAATATTACATTCCCTTGAAGGAATTCTCAAGCAGACTACCATCAAAATGGTTGCAGAGCACCCCCATTGACACACACACACACACACAAACACACTTGCAGAGCTTTCCCACTCACACACACTCTCAGTAGTGAGAGTAGTAGCGCTGGCCATCATTCAGCACAGTGGTACTGTGCAGTAAGAACTCCTTCAGGGCCTGGCTGCCTCTCACATTAACGGAACTCTGTGTGTCAACATGATGTGTGGGAGGAAGAGGGAGACCATTTAACCCTAATGCTTTTAAATTAGCCACACACACACACACACACACACACACACACACACACACACACATACACAGAGAGAGAGAGAATAACATGTGAACTGTCAGAGAACCATTCAAACATGTAATAGCCTGGAACAGACTTGTCTTGTGGCAACTGGGAAAATGGAGCAAATGTTCATTCACTTTTGTTGAGCAAACTGATTAGTGTATGTGTGTGTGTGTGTGTGTGTGTGTGTGTGTGTGTGTGTTAAATTGGAGAACTGCGGTGTCACCTACTGTGTGTGTGTGTGTGTGTGTGTGTGTGTGGGGGTATTGCACAGGAAGTTGTTGTTTGTTCCGGCCAGAACTGTTTCCTTGAGCTGGTTCTGCCTCAGCTAATCAGAGTCAAAACTGAGCATTCTATCAGAGGAACACACACACACACACACACACACACACACACACACACACACACACACACACATGCATTTCTTTTCTTCATAACCCCACACAAGCTACACACATATTGAGGTATTGCACCTACATCACAATGTCACGTCACTATTTGTTTACAACTGGAGTGGTAAGCAGAGTGGTACAACAGTCAGGTTGTATAGGCTACACAGTTACAATACTTACAAATAGCTATAAATTGAAATTTCAATATCAAATATTGAGCGAGAGATGCGACCACTTGTAGGTTTTTACAATAGGAAGCAAAAAGGTGACGAAAGATTGTTATCCTTTAGATCCTCATGATTGTCGAGGATGGTGGCGGTTAGCAGCTGTTTAGTGTTTTATTCTCAAGATAAAAAATCTGGAATCTGAGGAAGACCGCAAGGTCATCTGCCAATCATGTTCAGCACCTGGATTGTGCACAAAGTCTCCTTGTAAGTTATTCTCAAGATATCCTATGGTGTAGACTACTAAAACAAATACATACAATGTTGGCAAGAATGATATCACATCCGCAAGAGACTTTTCCTTCAGAGAGAGATTTTCCTTTAGAGAGTGAACACATGTAGATGCACATAGAAATACACACACACACACACAGAGGGAGAGAGAGAGAGAAATGCAGGCAGGTAGCCTACACTCAGTGTTTTTCAACCACTGTGCCGGGGCACACTAGTGTGCCATGAGAGATCATCAGGTGTGCCGCAGAAAATTACCCAAATGTCACTCACTGGTCCAGAAAAGCAACTGTTGCATCAAAGAATTTATAACCACATGCTCTCATTGATTGTATGATTGCACTTTTTGTGGTATGCAGGCATTGTACAACGGGGGCCCCATAACCAGTATTCACAGAATCATCACATATCCAGTTCATAACAACAATTTTAATTTAAAATAATTTAAAAATTAGATATATAGTCACCTACAAATGAAACAGAGGGCGCTTGTTTTATTGAGCAGGTCTTGCATAGAAGCCATAATAAGGCCATATCTGTGTATTATTTGAAATTTTAGGCTATGGTATGTTTATTTTTTCTTCACACAGGATGTTAGTGTGCCGTGGGACATTTTAAGTGTCAAAAGTGTGCCGTGGCACAAAAAAAGGTTGAACCAGTGTACAAAACCGGCTCTGACCAGATGGAAATACTAGCCCGGACAGAACAACACGCTATCTCCCTCGGCCCATGTTATCACTGATATTCCATGGACGTTCCAGAGCACCAGGGCAGTATGACCCTCTTGATGGTAAATAGACACAGGCCTATAAGCCTCCCTTAGTGTCCACATCTGGTCAGGCTTTTGGTATTAGACAAAGTTATGCACAATGGTATGGACCTCTCCCCATTGTATACTACACACAGAAGTAACATATGAACACATCATAATACAGTGAAATACCCCAGAGTTTTTACCGATTGCTTACAGACCTTATGCAGAATTTGACTCATTGTGTCAAAACTCTACAAACAATCAAAATAAGAAACTCATCAAACATGATAAAGATGGCACTTTATGTTATTGGCTGAATCATTGAATGTTCCAACTGTACATTATAATATTCCAGTGATAGGCACACATTTCTGGTGTAGGCAAATGTTTACCTGCTTAGTCAATAGAAGTGACAGGAGAGTGAATTTGATTGGTCAATGATGGGCAAAACGATATGGAGGGTTTAAAATGGACAGTATTCTGAC
>NC_063196.1:24094134-24111634 GCF_017589495.1 Alosa alosa
CTCCACAAACTGATAAACATCACAAAAGTCATAGTGAGGGTCATTAAAGTGATGACTTACGTTAACTCAAAGACGCAGGACACACTGGAGTGCTGGGTTGAGATGAACAAAAGAGTGAACTGAGGGTGAGCAAACAATTTATCCTGGTCTGAGCCCCTGCTCCGGAGCTATAGGGTTTCCCAGCAGGTAAACTGGGTGTGGTTAGGTGGCAGAGCTAAACAATCCTGCAATTTCCTTTCACCTCAAGGACTTTGTGCAGATTTAAGTGTACATTCGAAAATGAGAAACAATATAATAATAATAATATATATATATATATATATATATATATATATATATATATATATGAACTTAGGGAGTCTTTTCACCAACAGTATTCTAACAATACTCTATTGTAGTATGCTAACCACCACAACCCAACAGTATTCTAACAGTACGCTATTCTATTGTGCTAATTTATACAACCCAATAGTATTCTAACAATACTTGATTCTACAGGACTATGTATTTGTCGTGGATAAGATGAAGGGTTTGATAATGGAAGCCAGTGTTTCCTAGAGAATTTAATTGTATTTGTGGTGGTAGGTGAAGGGGGGTGGGTTCTGTGTTGGAGTCAATAAGATAAACAGCCTATAATTATACAGTTATACTTGCCTTGCACTAGCCTAGAAATCTAGATGCGCCCCTAGCGGCAGCAAATTAATTTGCTGCCAGGGCTAGTCTAGCAACTCTCCGTTGGCTTGTGAGCTCCAGAAATCGAAACTTAATCAGGCCATTGAAATCGTATACAGAGTCGTTAGGTGGGCTTAACATAATGATTGATGGCAGAGTTGCAATGGTTTGGCTTGAATTCCCTGCTACTTGAAAACAAATAAGATGGATGTTGCTGCTGGCGAACAGTGTGACACGAGTTAAGCTTTTATTATGTTGACAAATGTTGCCAACTAGCTCCGCTGGTGGGAAACACATGGGACTCATAGCGCTGCCGCTGTCCTATTGCGTGCAGAGGGAATTTGAAAGACAACTGATTATCCCACCCCTCGGACTGAGCACTGCAAACGGTGAGTGCCCAGACATTTTAATGTGGGTCTGGCTCGCCAGGCTAGCCTTGCACTACAAGTCCATATTGACAAGTAGCTGTAATGTTATAGTGTGCTAACCTCCACAACCCAACAGCATTCTATTCTAGTATGCTAACCTCCACAACCCAACAGCTTTTGAACACTAATGCTTCAAGTGGGATTTGAACCCTCAACCTAAGGATCACCCGTACAAGGCATTATCCCACTGAGCCACTGTCAATACTACATGTTGGCCAGTCACATTCACATAGTGAAAATGTGTATTGGTAAACACACAACAAGAAAAACTCCAAGCATACATTTGACAATAAAATGAAGGGCTTTCCTAAAAGAGTACACCTGAAAACTTTTTGAAATTCTGGGGCAATTAGACATTTGTAGAGATGAACACTAATGGATGAAATATAAATATGATAGACTTAATGATGAAGGAAAAATAGTAAACAAAGAAGTTCCCCTAAATGTCAGAGTGTCTCAGCATTCTGATTCTTGGCAACTAATGACTGTGTATGTTGATTGCATGATGTCATTCAGGTGCTTTTCAATTGTGTGAATCTTCAATAACCAATAGCATTCAAGCATGAGCCTAAAACTTGACATAGGGATTCGAACTCTCAATCTAACAAACACCAGCACTAGGCATTATACCACTGAGCCACTGCCAATCCTGAATAATGGGCAGTCACATTCACATGGTGAAAATGTGTGTTGGCAAACACACAACATCAAGAAAATTCCTAGCATACATTTGACAATAGAATTAAGGGCTTTATAAAAAAGAGTAGAGATCTGAAAATGTGTACTGTTAATGGTATCCACCTAATGATGGTTGTATGGTTGTTATCCAAGGGAAAAAAATACTCATATAGGAATATAGGTGATATAGGAGAAATGGGCTGAGTGGTCAAACTTGATTGGCCTATATCTGTGAAATGGAACAACATATCCAAATTATTTTTAAATCTTGTGTGAGGCATGGTCTAAACATTGTCTGTGAGAATTTTGGTGAAGATGTGATAATTTTTGAAGCCTGTGAAACTTTTTATGATGTTTGGCTTTTCTCTGAAATTGTGGCAAAAGTAAAAATTTTTAGAGCATTAGACCAAGGTGAAAAAGATGCATCTGAATTTAGAGATTAATATGATGAAAGAATTTTGAGTCTAGGTCAATTTGTTAAGGAGAAATAAGCGTTTTTGACAAGAGCACCACCTTTGGGTGCAGTACCCCAAATTTTGGATTATGGGTAGTGGGGGGTATTGGTAACAATACTTGAAAATGTCAAGTTTCTAGGACTTACGGTTTATAGGAATATAGGTGATCTAGGAAAAAAGGCCTAAGTGGTCTAACTGTATTGGCCTATATCTCTGAAATGGAACGAAATATCAAAATTCTGAGCAGTAACTTTTGTGAGGCTTGGTCTAAACATTGTCTGTGAGAATTTTGGTGAAGATTTGATTATTTTTGAAGAGTGTGAAACTTTTTATAATGTTTGGCTTTTCCATGAAATTGTGTCAAAAGTAAACATTTTTAGACCATAAGACCAGGGCCAACAATATGCATCTGAGTTTAGAGATTAATATTATGAAAGAATTTTGAGTCTAGGTCAATCTGGTAAGGAGAAAGTAGGATAATTAACTTTTTTTTCTAATAGCGCCACCTTTGGGTGCAGTACCCCAAATTTTGGGTTATGGGTAGAGGGGGATACTGGTAACCATACCTGAAAATTTCAAGAGTTTTGGAGTTACAGTTTAGGCTGCAGTATGACTTTTACAGAATTTTGGCCAAAAATGAACGGTACAGAAACAATAGGGGTCCTGCAGCTACGCTGCTCAGACCCCTAATAATAATGCATACAAATTGTTATCTACTGCAAAATAATGCAAAACCTTGCTATCTGCCATGAAATAATAAAAAAAATACCTTGCAAACTACAATGCTGACTCTAATGAATGCTTGCTAGCATGCTAATTGGCTAATGGCTAAAGGGATAATAGCTGATGTCACACTGTACGTACATTAGCAGTAGCTCATCTGCCCTGGGCTATAGAACTAACTAACTGTACATAACACTTAGTTTGGGCAACTAACATGCTTCTTTTTCATGCAAAAACATTGTTTCGTTTCATCAGTGTCAATAAAGGTGTGTTTTTTCATGAATATAACATAAATAAATACATTAATACATACTTATTACACGGCTCTTCAGAGTGTTGCATGAATGGGCCTTCCCAACGTTCGGGCCTATGTTAAATCTATATAAATCACCGGCAAAGTATATAATCACCGCTGTCAATGGCAACGGTTGATTAACGTCTTTCATATCCCTCCGCGGGAATTCCGTTAAGCTTATTGCAATGGAATTTCATTCAAAGGGAAAGTAAGCTAGTAAGACGTTGCCACGCAACACCTGAAACTGTCAAGTTCTATCTGTGTGGCGAACTATTTATTTTGTCAGCGGAAGACACGAAACGGTAGCAAAATCATTTTTAAAGATTCATTGTGTTAGGTTTCTTTTCTCGTTTTGGCAAGTAGCCGTGTAATAAGCGGGATAATGTATTGTCCGCCGGTAATTATCAGAAAATAAGTCCCGTCAGGGAGAACAGAACCCCGACGCGCAGCGGAGATACATTATCCCTTACATAAATAAATATGTTAGAATTGAAGATATCTGTTACATCAGGATGATATCATTATTGTATATCTGGACATATTGTTTCAGGAAACACATGTAACCTTATAACTCCATACACTTCATAACCAACTGTGTGTGTGTGTGTGTGTGTGTGTGTGTGTGTTATCGGGTAGTTTGTGAGATGCTGACCTTGCTGTAAACCATATCCTAATGGTTAGCTGATAGATACCAGCTTAATTGATTTCCCCCTCACTTACACTGCACACACACACACATGCACACACACACACACACACACTGGGGACCTGCAGTTGCGTCTGGCGCCAATCGCTTAGTCCAGACAGTAAGATCATATATTTCTGTGAGTATGTGTGTGGGGGGATGAGGGTGGGGTGGGTGTATGTGGTGTGTGTGTCAAGATTGTATGTGTCACTGTGAATGTGTGTGTGTGTGTGTCTGTGTGTGTGTGTCTGTGTGTGTATGCTGATCATATGTTTGTGTGTGAGTGTGTAGGTGGGGTGTTGTTTGATATGGGCCGGTCATGCTGAAAAGAGATCTGCTGTATCAAATTTTATGCTAGAATTAGTATGGTTGAGTATGTGTGTATGTGTGTGTGTGTGTGTGTGTGTGTGTGTGTGTGTGTGTGTGTGTGTGTGTGTGTGTGTGTGGGTGGGCGAAGATTGTGTACCTATAGTATGTGTGTCTGCTTGTGTGTTTGTGAGGGTAGCATATTTGCGTGTGAATTGGCATGTCTGTGTGTGTGTGTGTGTGTGTGTGTGTCTGCATGATTGTATGCACAAGCCATGCCAGTGTGAACGTGCCTTGTACACACACACACACACACACACACACACACACACACAAAGGATTATTAATTTACTTGTGCTAATCTATGCTGTTTGTTTGTATATGTAGGTCTGCACACAACATGTTTGTATTTGTATTTGTGTGTGTGTGTGTGTGTGTGTGTGGGTCAGCAGGTATTTTCCTCTGCAGGGCAGTGGATTTACATATAGAGAAAGAGAAAAAGAATGCATGGCAGAAAAGAGAGAAAGAGGAACAGAATGCATGGCAGAAAAGAGAGGAAGAGGAACAGAATGCATGGAAGAAAAGAGAGGAAGAGGAACAAAGGGGAAAGAGAGAAACAGAGTGTTTGGAATCCCGGGGTGAATGCATGATTGCACAGAGGAATGAGGGGACGGGGGGACAAATGGATGGATGCATAGATGGATGGATGAGTTGAACAAGTGAACCCAGGCCTATGGGAGTGTGTGTGTGTCTGTGTGTGTGTGTGTGTGTGTGTGTGTGTGTGAACACAGACCTATGAGAATGCAGACAGATGAGAGCGGGGTGGTCAAGCGGAGATGGCCTTACGCAAAGGGTGAAGGGTCAAAGTTCATTGTGACTTTCAGGGGTCTGTCCCTTCCGACAGAGAGTGATTAGGACTCATGCACACACACACACGCACGCACACACACGCACCCACACACGAGCATTGCTATGTACACATAAGCATGCTAGTACACACACCCAAAAACATTGCAAATACAAGCTTGCCTCTGTGCAGACAGACAGGCACAAGCACATTCTCCCTTAGACCCACCCCCATCACCACACACACACACACACACACAACCACTCACAAGCAGAACTCAATTCAATTCATTTTCAGTTCAACTGACATTACACAGTCCTTCCCTGTACTGGACTAATGACATCTCAGAATGTATTATTGGTCTATTTATATTAATGTCTCCAAAATAATGAACTTTATTGAAAATTGAGCGGGCTAGTTGGCTTTGGCCAGAGCTCTGGTGTCTGATGTTGTATTGACTGTACAGGCCTGTACTATTTTTTTACTCTGCATTGGCAGTTTCACTTTTTTAAAATTGGACTGAAATTGGATATAGTATCAAGATTGTTTCATACTATAGTTTGGTTTTACATGATCTCACTTTTATATAGGTATATTCTCTCTATCTCTTTTCTCTCTCTCTCTCTCTCTCTCTCTCTCTGAGACACAAACACACACACACACACTTTCTCAAACTCCCCTGACTTTGTCTGGGGGTGTGTTAGTATGTCTACATTCTTGGCAAGAGATCAAGGTATATCTCTTAGTATTGCTTTAAGGCACACAGATATGGGAGAGGAGTGTGCGTGTGCGTGTGTGTGTGTGTGTGTGTGTGTGTGTGTGTTTAAGGGAAAATCAAACCCTCCATTAGTGATTAGCGGCCCCTCAGCATCTTATTTGATGTGGGTATAGATCAGAGTCCAACATTTACGACCAGATCCTCCCTCTCCCCTCCCTTCCACTCACTCTCTCTCCTTCCCTCTCTCTCCCCTTCCCTCTCTCTCTCCTTCCCTCTCTCTCCCCTTCTCTCTCTTTCCTCCCTTCACCCACTCCTCCCCCTCTCTTTGATATGGTTTCTCTCCTCTCTTTTAGGGTTCATTACGGCACAATCCAGAGGATTTCCTCCTGTCACACTCACAGCTGCTGGGAGGTGAGACTGACAAGAGAGAGAGAGAGGGGGAGAGAGAGGGAGGAAGAGAGAGAGAGGGAGAGAGAGGGAGAGAGGGAGAGAGAGGGGAGGGAGAGGGAGAGAGAGGGAGAGAGAGAGACAGATGGGTACAGAAGAGTGAAAGAAAGAACCAAAAGAAAAAACTAAAAAGGAGTATAACATGGCTGAGAGAGCTAGAAAAGAGTAAAGGAGAGTAATGGAGAAAAAGAAAAAGAAAAATCTATCTATCTATCTATCTATCTATCTATCTATCTATCCATAATGATTCATCTATCTATGTTAAACAATTCATCAGGGTACAGAACAAGAAAAAACAGTCACAGGAAAGACAGAGAGAAAGAAACAATCGAAGAATGAATGAATGAATGAAAAAAAGAAAGAAAGAAAGAAAGAAAGAAAGGAAGAGAGGTGAGAGACTGTGGGGGTTTCAGTTGGACAGTGACAGGAAGAGAAAGAGCATCTCTTGTGGCCATTCACACACACTGCATCGCCCTGTCTATTAAAAAGGCAGATGTACTGATTTGCACTGTACAGTTCATTTATAATGTAGTTATGGACTGTTTGTATTGTAGTGTTGTATAATATGACCCAGACACTATTTACTCATTACATACTCAAAGATGCAGTCATCAATCGTATGGGACTTCAACATTTTTTGTCACATTCAGTGAACATCTCAGAATCTGCTAGCTGCCCATCCTGTGCATTGTAAAAACAAAACAAAAACACGATCTCTGTAGGCAGTCCAGGTTCCGAAAATGGGAAACAAACGTGGTGCCTACAAACAAACCCCATGCATTTCTATGGAGGATTTTTTGAGTGCTGTGTCTCCTCATTAGAAAGTCTCTGCCTAAGCACAGTAATACAACAGTTCAGTTGAAGTAGCAGTAAGCTTGAATGTGTGTACGTGACACTGCATGACTGATATCATTGCAATGCCCCGTTCTATTTGTCTTTTCAAGTCGTTTTCCGAGCTGTTTCAGTTCAACTTGCAAAGGAAATGCCCCAGGAACGCCCTGTTCTACCGCGACTTGTCAACTCGGTTGAACCCAGAGTCAAGTCAAGTCAGTTTTATTTTTATAGTGCACAACACAAAGCGCTCCACATACAAGACACATAACAAAAAGACAAAAAATGTGGCATAGTCGCCAGTGTACCCGTGACATCAAGACATGACAAAATACATTTAAAAAGTAACAAACATGAAAGATGCTGGATGGAGTGACGTAGTCGCCAGCGTACCCATGACACCAAGACATATGAGACAGACAACAAACAAATTAACTTAGATAAAAAGTAAAAAAGAAAATACATTTAAAAAAAAAATCATGTTAAATTAGTCCAATTTCCAAACCGGCTGAAAATGTCTAAAGGCAATGATGACCCGTGTGAAAACTGTGCACGGCTGTGTCTTCACAACAGATACAACGCCAACAAAGTTCTTTATAGCAGCTAACTGACCAACCCGGAGAATTCACTGGCAGTTTGGAGAGCACTGGAAGAACAAGACAGTCCGAAGTCGTGATGGGCGACCCTGCCGATTAGCAGCTCGGTGGTCCTGCAGCAACAGTCTGTTGTTTCATGGTTATTGATTGATGCTGTCAGCAGAGTTTCTTGGCACTCAATCCAGATTCCATGCACCTAATGGTATGGTAGATGCTAGCATGGCAGCTCACATGTCAGCCACAGCTCGGTGGTCGTGGCAGCTGTAGAAGGGCAGATTAGGCCCTTGCACTGAGCAATCCCTCCGTCCAGACATTGGATGTGCAGCATCGTTCACGGATGGATGAGATGAGAGACTTCAGAGACACAAGGCAGGCTAACCAAGGCAAGCTCATCAGCCCAATGGAAGCTAACTTAGTTAACGTTAACTTGACGTTGTTGACGATGTCAGCCGAGTATGTTTATCAGAAAAAAAGGACTAAGAATAACACAAAAACTATCGAAAAAATAACATAAATAAAGAGTGATTACATTTAACTAGAAAAATAAATACAAAAAAATTAACAGAACATTACATAAAATTACGAACATTACATAAAAACAAACAAAAACATTGCCAGACGGAGCGGCGTGTCTCGCCAGCGTCCCCATAACCTAGCAACAGAGTACTACGAGTTTGAATTTCCAAGATGGCTGCGCCTATTAACAGTAAATGTGAGTCTTATATGCTCTGTTTATTAGCAGTTCTGTTGGATTTGTGTCACATTAAATCGGTTGTAGAAACAACAGTGTCCAATCTCTATCTGTCGCTATGATGCTATGACGTTTGTTTGGGTAAAACACTGTGTAATGCTTTGTTACAAACTGGCTAGTAACAACTGCTAACAATAGCCAATTGCTAACAGACGGTAGCACAGCTGGTTAATAAACAAAATGCAAACACACAGCTGGTTGATAAACAGAACATTATGACATGACATCACTGACGAGCTCCGAGTTCGCTAAAAGACAAATCGAATGTGGCACAAGGCTTCCGTGTCCGTGTAACGCTTATCAGTTCAATTTTCTAAACACAAACGGACATTTGGACTCCAATTATTCAATACTGCAATGATATTCTCTCCCTCGTTCCACCTAGGTCCTAGTTACCAACCATTGGTTGGCTAGTTTTCGTGGGTGTGTCTGGACCACTTGAGGCTGCCGCAGACCGAGAAGTTGATTTGTTCATTATGGGCTGTACTATGAATTTCGATTAGTGGCAAGGCATGTTGCGCTCTAAGCCATGGTATGCTGTGACTCGAAAGTGGCTGTTTTAGCGTTGTATCACCATGGTGTCTTATGCTGCCAACCAAACCTGGTAGGGAGCAGGTTATGTGCTCACGTGTATGTGATACAGTATGTATGTGTACTGTATGTGTCTGTCATGCCTACTGGTCTTCGGACTTGTAACCGGAGGGTTGCCGGTTTGAACCCCGACCAGTAGGCACGGCTGAAGTGCCCTTGAGCAAGGCACCTAACCCCTCACTGCTCCCCGAGTGCCGCTGTTGTAGCAGGCAGCTCACTGCACTGCGCCGGGATTAGTGTGTGCTTCACCTCACTGTGTGTTCACTGTGTGCTGAGTGTGTTTCATTATTTCACGGATTGGGATAAATGCAGAGACCAAATTTCCCTCACGGGATCAAAAGAGTATATATACTTATATACTTATATTCTATCTTACAGGTAGAGCTCCGTCTCTCCGCTTTAACAGTGTGTGTGGCACTATGGACGTGCATACCATACAACATCTGATGACAATCGATTTATTTGATGTTATAGGCTAGACACTATGACCAAAGATCCTTGATCACTAGCTCCGCTTGAACCCTCTCTGCTATGACCGCAGTCTAGATTATGCTATCGCTCATAAATGCGGAAGTAACAGTTTTTTAGGTGGTCTTGTGCGTCTTCACGTTTTACGATTGGCCAAAATCATCCCAACACCGAGAACGCGCAAGCTGAAAGAGCTGAAAGCCTTACAAATATATCACATAACTGCTATGTAGTATAACTTAACTTATACCCCAAGTTAAGGCTTTGTGTAGCTTCGATAGGCCTATGTCTAGATGGCCTAGATATGTCTAACGTGCTTCGTAGTAGGCCTATACCCTAGTCTTGCATAATCAAGCCTGTGTAGGCCTATATGCACTCCGTGTGCAGAACTTGTAATGACGAGATGTTTGCTCCCCTGTTCAGCCCAAAGTTCGTCTGTAAGAAGTTTTGCACTTGCCCGCAAGTATAACCTAAATTCTCAAGAAGATTGCATATTATATTCTGGTAATTATCCAGCATCGACATGACTGCCCTGAGTCTTCTTGAATGGCCGCCTAAACACATCCAGACACACCCACGATAAGCCAACCAATCGTTGGTAAGTAGGTGGAACGAGGGAGAGAATATCATTGCAGTATTGAATAATTGGAGCCCAGATGCAATTTTATAATTTTCTAAATTCCTGATCCTCTAAATAAAAACAGAAAATTGGAAAAACAGTTCCAAGATCCAAATTTTTATGAAAAAAAGAAAAATTGGATATTTTAATCAATTTTTCTGTTTTTCTAAATGTCCGTTTGTGTTTAGAAAATTGAACTGATAAGCGTTACACGGACCCTTCCCATACATTCTCAGTGTATGTTCTAGAAGATAACATCACATATCTCAAAATTGCTTTATTTATTTGCAAATCTGAATACAAGAGCACTGCCTATAGGTTATGCCCGAATGTGGTGGCATGGACCTTCCAAATTGTCCACATGCCCAATTGCCAATGCAGCGCCAACATGGATGTAAAGCTCCATGAGTCCATAACTCAGTTTTGTACACTAACACACACACACACACACACACACACACACACACACACACACACACACACAGTAAAGCTACTTCAGTCCTGGCAGGCGTGGTACGGCATGCAGTGTGCAATCAGAGACAGGCTGTGAAGTATGCTATGCTATGCTAGCAGCAATTGTGGAGCTGCTCCCCTGTAGGTCACTGCAACCTGGGCGCTCTCCGCTGGTCACAGAACAATAGAGCCAATACCATACCTCACTGGCAACATCCAGCTACACGCACACACACACGCACGCACGCACACACACACACACACACACACACACACACACAAACACACACACACATATATACAAACACACACACAAACACAAAAGTACACACATATGCACAGTTGTACATATATAGTGACATCCGCACAGTTTTTGATGTTATATTTCTCAAGCTGTTGCACACAGGTGTGTGTGTGTGTGTGTGTGTGTGTGTGTGTGTCTGCATGACTGTATGTCCATCATAGTATCATCTCACCTCAAATACTGGTCTCTGAGTGTAAATGACCTTGGTCTATGTGTGGCCAACTACAAGAAGATCACACAAAAAGTACACACCCTCTCTCTCACACACACACACTCACACACCCTCACACACTGGCACTGGCAGATCCAATTTCTCTCTTTCTTTCTTTCTTTCTTTCTTTCTTTCTTTCTTTTTTCTTTCGTTCCCTTTTTCTCTTTTTCTTTCTCCCTCTCTCTCCTTCTCTTTTCCCAATCAATCCTTCTGTCTCTTAAATTTAAATCCATGAATACCCCACTGATACCATGGCAACAAGCTTGGAGGGGGGTGTATCGAATTTCACACTCTCCAGGGTTGTCACGGCGACCATCTGTCCCACACCGCGCGCTGTCCTGCTCTCTCTTTGCTTCGATGCATCCTTTCACTTTTGGATCTGTCTCTCTCTCTCTCTCTCTCTCTCTCTCTCTCTCTCTCTCTCTCTCTTTCTCTCTCTCTCTCACTCTCTCTCTTGCTTCTCACAAACTATGTACACATTTCATGAGAAAAGATGCGGGAAGACAAATATGTGTCCGATTTTATATTTTCTTTAAGCTGAACTTGAACTGAAGTGACGCTACTTACAGTGTCTTCTGGGTCTGACAGTGGCTTCCACTGTGACATCACTGGTCCATTGTCCTGGTCTCTCCTCTATTATGATATCACTAGTCCTTTGTGTGTTATTGATTATTACATCACAATAATTTAGCTTCATGCACTATTATAACTGTCAAACATGACATAGACCCTTTCAACAAAAAAAACAAAAACAATGCTTGAACGTTCTATTTTGTTCCCAATCTACTTCCGCTTCATTAAGATAACATATGGAATGTTAAAACAGAAGCCTTGTGGGAACAACTATGATGCTGATAATGAAACTCTCTTGAAACGGTCAATAAAAACATCCCCTTAGTCTTACATCCCCAACCGCCCACTGCGGTCTTCTGGTGAGCGTATGTTGTGTCGACCAGTCATGAAAACTGGGTCTAATTCCAGACTCTTTTCTTCAGTGGTTCCATGTTGGTGGAATGAACTGCCCAGTGCTCTCCGTTCCTGTGGTAGTTTTGGGTCGTTTAAGAGGGGTCTAAAGACATTCCTATTCAACATATACTTAGTTGTTTAAGCGCTTATGTGTTATGGTTTATATAATGTTGTTTTATTTTAATTGGGCTGTTAATTAATTTGACATTATTGTTTATTATTGATATTCTCCTTAATGTAGTCTTAGCATGTCATTGTTTTTATATTATTGATTGAATTGACATTATTGTTTTATTATTGCCTTTCCCCTTTTTTACATTGCTTTTTATTAGGCTATTGCTTGAATTGATATTATTGTGTACTACAACTATTCTCCTTACTATATTTGACCTACATTTTAATCTGTTCCCTGTTCAATTTTAAATATTATTATGTTGTTTTGTATTTATGTGTTGCTTTGGACAAAGGCGTCTGCTAAATCCATAACCATAACCATAACCATAAGAGGCTTATCCAGATTTTGATCATATTCAGGATATGGTGTTTACATGAACACAGAGAAACCTGGTTACTAACATCCCTGGATACATGATACGTAAGGGATAATGTATAAAACGCCGGACATTATGGGGAAAATAAGTCCCGACAGGGCGAACCGGACCCCGACGCGCCAGCGGAGGGGTCTTGTTTCGCCCTGAAGGGACTTATTTTCCCATAATGACGTCCAGGAACCACTTATGTGCAATAAGTGGTTCCTGAGTAATCCGGTTTTGAAATTGCAACACATTCCTACATAGCCTCATTGGGGCGAAATTATAATGTATTCTAATGTAAACTATTTGTCAGTAGGCCTACATACATTTTTGTAAATTGCTCAGCCATAGATTATCCCACAATCATGGTTCTTATATTGTCAGGTTCCAGCCAATCCCATTACAGATAAATAAATATATTTATATTGGCATGCTTCCTAGTGACATTAATGCAAAAATATGAAGAAAATCAAATAACGAGACACAAATTTTGATATAAAGCCTCACATAAGCCATATGCAAACATTCACATCATGCAGATATGGGTACATCCTGAAAAAGGAATAGCATGTAGGCTATGGCCATTACAATGACCAATATATTATCTTAAATAAACTAGCTGAATAACACAGGTGACCACTTCTGCATAATTTCATGGAGTGCTGAAATGTACACACATTTCTGAACATTTCTGAACTGTGAAATGTAGCATATGTTTTTGTGGTTGTGAACTTATTACCATATCACCATAACTATTCCACCTGTGTGTGCATGGTTATAATTCTGAAGTGCAAAATAGCTTAGGCTACAGCCCAAATATTTCCATAAAAATAAGCAAGTCTGACCTCTGAATTTATTTTGAAAGTGCACCTGATTGATGCATTTAAAAGTTAAAATATACAAACATTTCTTAAATTCTTACAAAACACCCACCCACTTTTTAAAATTGTTAGTTTGGACCCCCTCACTTTTGCCGTGCGAAATACCAGTGCTGTTTTCAGCATCTGTTTAGTGCTTCATTGTCATTTTCATTGGATTCTACCATTTGCACGTAATTCGCTCATAAACTTTTTTTTTTTTGTTACACGCATTCTCCCATTCCTCTTCTGTCACACACACAGTGACAAGCGCCAAATCCCCCGCAGTGTTGAAGAGATCAGTCATCCCCCTCACTTTTGATAAGGTAAAAAGCCTTATAGGTACGCCAAATAAATAATAACCTATAGGTTTACGCTAGGCTATGTAAAATTAAATTTAAAAATTTAAACAGCATCACGTCACTAACCACAGCTAAGACTGCACAATCTCTATTCACTCTGTTGGATATCTGAAGCCAGTTTGTCTACTTAGATACTGTAAATCCCTCAAATTATGGCCGGGTCTTAAGACAAAGTACAGGCCTATAGGGCAGGATTGTATTCGAGACAGCCCTTTATTTCTTATCTTGAGTTTTATTTTGAGACATTTCTTGAGCGGCATACTGGTAGGCCTTCAAAAGCATGACATTTTCTGTTTAGTTTGATATTTAATTTACTTTTGGACTGTTTGATTATATTGTTAAATGTTGGGACTGATGGGCACTGAAATCTGGGAGGTATTTGATCACTATTACGCTCCATGTAGTTGAAAAGAGTGTCGGGATTTCAAACAAAACCATCCACTTTCATCGTTCATTGAACGTCCATGGGTGCTGTAATGGAAACCTTATTATGTGAGCCAAGTAGCCTATTGAGTTATTTTTAAATTATGCATGATTTACTTTTTATTAATTGTGTAGGCTGGCTTTATTTTGTTATATAGAAGTATCTAAATAACCTGTGAAAATGTACCAGAATTCAGGAAATTGCGTCTAGTCCAAAAAACCCAGGGGCCCAAGGTGTCAGGGGGCCCTGAAGGCCAAGCCTTTGCATGAAATCATTGCCTCAATATCAACACATCAGGATGTAGGCTATGAATCTGATTGAGTTTAGTATTGGCCATCCCCAAAATGCTAGCCTGGCGAGCAAGACCCACTTTAAAATGTAGGGTCTGGGCACTCACCGTTTGCAGTGCTCAGTCCGAGGGGCGGGATAATCAATTGTCTTTCAAATTACCTCTGCACGCAATAGGACAGCACTGAGTCCCATGTGTTTTCCCACCAGCGGAACTAGTTGGCTAGTTCAAACTTTTGCCATCTCAAAACAAGCTTAACTCGTGTCACACTGTTGGCCAACAGCAATATCCATCTTCTTTGTTTTCAAGTGGCAGGGAATTTAAGCCAAACCGTTGCCATCAATCATTATGTTATGCCCCCCTAACGACTCTATAGACGATTTGATTGGCCTGATAGAAGTTTAATTTTTTTTTGCTCACAAGCCAACGGAGAGTTGCTAGACTAGCCCTGGAAGCAATGTAATTTGCTGCCGCTTAGGTGTGTCTAGATTTCTAAGCTACCAAAATGCACCAGAATGCAGGAAATCACATCAAACAAATGAAAAAATTCTGGGGAGGACCCCCAAACCCCTTCCACATATGCGACAATTAGTGGGGAGCCCTTAATACATGTGGGCCCAGGGGCCCGAAAGTTCATAATCCGTCCATGCCTGGTCCCTACACCTGAGAACCACTGATGTACGTTTTTTTTACTGTACGGTATAATGCTGAATGAGCCAAACAAAAATTTCCGCAGCAAAATTTTGGTTGGCCCCACCAAATCTCTCTCCAAGGTTTTTTGAAAAGTTGGCAGCCCTGATTTACAACATAAATTGTCAATTGGCTATGCTGGCGACACAAATAAAATCTCCTTTGGAAACCAATGGCTTACGCCTTACAGTATCAAGCGGACTTAAACTGCCATATCGTGGCGAAAAGTTGTAATAAAATTCACGCAGCTCCATGAGTCAAGGAAAGCACGAATGAAGTAGCTACTTCTAAATGGGACCCACTACACAGTAGCTTAAGGTGTGTTGCTAAAGCAGCCATAATGAAATGAAGGTGTCATTGTTTGGATACTTCACACACACGTGCTTTTTAATTTCACACTGCTTAACTACCAAGCTGGAATCAAAGCACATCGATTCCCCTCTCACACCCTGCATGCACAAACCACATAGCTCTTAATACAAATTTCAAGTTATTTACAAGGGCATTGTTCCCACCTCTTCTGGGGCCTACCATCAAATATTGGACCTCTATAGAAAGCTGAGAACCTCTAGTTTTCGTAGGAAACAGTCAACATAACTGTGTGATGTACTCACACAGAGTTACAGAGGCTAGAATATAGTTTTTTCTTTCTGCCGGATTACAAGCATCTCTGAACTGACCACATTTCAGCCCTCTGGGTCACTTGATATCCCTTAGAAACACAATTGAGCCCTAGCACCAGGTCTTGTGAGGCTGTGTGCAAATGTAGATCAATATAGAATGAAAATATGAGTGCTTTAGACCATTATTTGCCAAGGTATGCTCATGCGTTTTGTAAAAAGCCTATGGAAACTCCCCATAGGACTTTTTGTTATCCAAAATGCATACTGACACTCAAATGCTTACTGCACATGGACCCCTTTGTGTAGAAGCATAATCCTGGTCTCAAATGAAAGGTAACACTTTGAGGTTTCTTGACTATTTAGATTGTATGTCAGGTGTTCTGATATAGACTGACTACACAATATATGGAATAATTACAAAAAAGTATCTATTATTGCATTTACTTTGTTGGTTCAATGAGTGTGTATAAGATAAACTATACATCTGTACAACTTATATTGGATAATACAACATGAAGATTCAATTTCTATGGATTATTGTGAATATTTCAGTACCCAATATGTTGCATCTACTTATGGTGCTGCAGCTACACTGCAGCCAGAGTTCAGGGTAGCACCAAAAGCGGAGGAGGGGGGGAGCATTTTGGATCAAATTTAATTGAGACATAATAAAATTAATCTGAAAATGTAAACCACTATACACATTGTACATGAAAAAAGTTGTAATTTTTGGATTCCCAAGAGCCAAAGCTTTGAAATGGTGTATAACATTACTATGCTACATAGCAATATGGTGCATACAATTGATTTAGAATGTTGGGGGGAGGTGGAGGAAGGGGGTAACCGTCCCGCCGGCGGGTCATGAGGGTTAAACTGTTAAAACAAATAAACAGGCGTCTCAGTCTCAGTCTCACGCACGTATAGGCAAAACTGTATCAGACCGGTGTAACGTTGGTAAATCTTCCATTGCACAGAATTATTTTTGTAGCACGTGCAACAAATGACAGTCGAAAGATACAATTACAGTGCTGCTATCAATTTGCTTGGTATAACCGCATTTATAGTTTTCTACAAATGCAATCAATCAAATTGGCCTCCATCACTCAACCAACACTAACGGTAACATTACCTAGGTCCTTATTGATATTATAAGACTAACGTACCTGCAGTAAAAACCAAGCATGTCCGATAAACATGCTCAGATTTATTTCGGCTTCAAGAAGAAATGGGAATTACATTTCATGTGAACATCGTCCTATCCTTATTAGACGTTCTCTGCGGTAAACTACACTCCTTGTAGGAAGCGTCCATTGTTTTTCCAACCCACTTTTAACTTCCAACAAAATTACGTCTCACTGCAACGATGCGCCATTTAGTGGACAAACGACTACTTATCGCCAATACTGGAAATGCAGCCATGATGATGATGATGATGATGATGAATATTTATTTTTGGCTTTCTTTTAATCCTACTGAATTTGTATGTATCGGCCGTTCTAATACCGATAGTATGTGGGTGCCTGTGTGTGTGTGCATGTGTATATGTGTGCACCGCCATCTACAGGCGAATGAGTGTACAGTCACTAAATGTACACATAACCTAATTTTCTTTAGACCCCCCCATGGATGAAATTCTACGAAACTTGGCATACCCCCAGAGAATGCCAGGTCAATCATA